>NW_019418724.1:10965-11896 GCF_000390285.2 Anoplophora glabripennis | reverse complement strand
TTCATTCACGTAATTTTACTGGTGCCTGATCCTGTCGAAAATGATAAATTATGAATTAAAAGATCGTAGATAATAAGTTCATCTATAATTTTCTTCATTTTATTTTCCTATTCTTCTCAGCAAATCCTTTCATTTGATACCCATATGATGGGGGTGCACAAAAAATAACTGGTCCGACATCTTTGGAAGTCCCCATATTGGATTTAAAATGACGTCACTTAGCTAACCATGCATTGTCATCCAAACTAAACGTGTATACAACTATACTGGAAACTGTTTTAAAATTCAGTTGCAAAATGTGACCCATACTAACAAGGCAAGTTAAACAAAAGCTTGTAAAAATATGATAAATGGCACACGAAAAAGGTGCATGTTCATAAAAAAAAAAATTTGAATTAGAAACGCAAGTTTGGAACGCGAAGAGACACTAAAACGCTAGCTATTGTATAACTAAGGCCTCTTACAATAGTAAATCGGCTGTACATGAAAGCACAAAAAATGACTCAGAACCCCAATCCGGAAAAATCCGGTGGTTTTTTCTTTTGATATATGAAATTGACACTCCTGTCCGCATTTTCCAACTTTCAATAGTGCAGGATCTCTTGGAATCACAACTATTTCGATAATTTACGATTGATGTGATTTGAAATCGATGGAAATTGCAAAACGTTTTTGTTAAAACAATAAAAACATGCAACTTTCGAAAAATGAGGTTCTAAATGAGCAAATGTATTCTACTTAACTCCAGGAACACCCTCTCTATTGCACACAACGATTCGTACTCTAGTAAAAATTTGCACGTATTTTCAATTCACCGCTTTTCGAGGGGTCAGTGGCAAGTGAAATATGCTAATGTGTCGCAGCATACTTCCGATAGTTGCTGTGGTCTATACACATGGGCCAGCTCTCTGTCACTTTAAAGAACTACGCA
>NW_019418724.1:5578-10032 GCF_000390285.2 Anoplophora glabripennis | reverse complement strand
TTTTTTATTAATAAACGAAAAGTTTTAAAGGAAAATTGCTAGAGAGGTAAAAGTTTCTAAAAGAACCAGTTTATCTAATGCGTATTTTTGGATATCGAGTTTTTACGAAATATAAAAGTTATGGCAAAAAATAGCTTGAGGGGTGGTTATTTCAACCCCTTTCGAGGGGTTAAAATTTTCGAAAAATAGTTGAAAACTCGCATCTGTATTAGTAAACAACCTGTAAAAAATTTGTTATTTGTACCTCGTTCGGTTTTCAAATTACAGCCAATTTTCATAAGTTTTTTGGAAACTGATGGCCCATATCTCTTCAGGGGTGAACATTTTACTAAGGCGATTTTTTGCAGATCGTGTTCTTTTGAAATGTAGAATCACTGGTATCATTTATGCTATTCCATTCAAAAACACCCTGTATATATATTTTTTAATTCAGGCGACAAAGAAAAATAAATAATGTACCTACCATCACGTGATTTGAAACAACTGAAATTCGTATTTATACGAAATGGAATAAAAAATATTTATGTTTAATTTATTTGCGTTTTCAAAAATCAAAAATTTTGAGATTTCATATAAGTACTCATGACTGCTATAAAATTTAAAACAAATGGAATTTTTGTGTGTAGATATATCACGAAAAATTATTTTCTGAAAAATAAAATTTCAACGTTCCTCAAGTTTACATGGTAACTGTTGAAACAATTTCAGAACTGTTGCTAAATTAAGTAATTAGGTAATTAATTTTTTTTCACTTGACTTCATTCTCTACTAGAGATAGACGGCATAAACTCGTCAAAGCCAGTTGGATATCACTGCATTTATGAATGAAAAATTGAATCAAGGCTACATTTATTTGAGGTATATACAGGGTGTCTCGGCCTCCTTTTCAAGATAAACTCCGTGAAAGTTTTCAAAGAAATATACTATATCTCTAAATGTCTTCCAAACGGATGAACAAATTGGAACGAAGTTTTATGTACCGACCAGTCTCAACTCAGATCATTCATGTAGACATTCAATTGTTTCTCAATCCACATCATTTGATAATTCTGTTAGGACACTATTATTAACAACTGTTTTATTTTTTTTCTCACAAATATTATTCGAAAATCGAAATATTGCATTCGAAAAAATTAAACCAGGCTAGATAAACAATGTTGTGGGTGTAACGTTAATCGCCCTTCATTAAGGTAATTGTCGAAAAAATAAAAGTTAGTGCCAATTTGCAATTTTCTTGCAGTTTTTACCCCAATTTTTTATTTTTAAAATAAGATGAAAAAGTTGTAAATATCTATTTCATATCTTTATTTGTTAAGTTTATAAATAATTATAATTTTCTGTTATTGCAGGGGGTAGGTGGGGAAGATGTCGACGATCGAAAGGAAGGAGTACCAGGAAACGAAAATCCTGCGATCTGTCTCTCCTGTGCGCAACACACGAAGTTCGACTCAAAACTTGTCACAATTCGACAGTAATTTAGGTGATTATTACTTTTACTTTGATTAAAATTTATATTTTCTTTTATTATATTTTAAGTAGTTTCACTGTGTGAGTGTATAGTTTACAACCAATATTAGTTATACCAATTTTATAATTTGAAATGGAATGCCTTGCCATTTTCTTACTGTGTTTTTAAACTTTTAATCACTTTTTTAACGAAAACATTACCTTAAAGTACCTCAACTGTTTCGAGAATTATTATTGTTTTATTTTCCCTAACACCCAGTATACACAGGATCAGACATATTTAAGTCTACAAAATTTAATTCAAGTTTCCTTAGATCAAAGTAAAAAAGTTGTTGTTTTGACATATATTTTTTGTCCATTGTCCATTATCCATGATTTGCTTTGCAACTTTGGTGTTTTTAACAGACGCTCCGATATATAGTTGCAGTTTCTGACTTCTTCATCATATCAGCAAGTAAATCGTTGCAATTTTTTACAGATTACTTATTAGAAGACTTACAAAACTCCGTTTCTCGACCCGGAAGTTCTCTAGGCCACAATACAGGTACATATAGAGAGAACTCACGATCTGCGCATACTTTAGATTCAGGACCCAGGAGCAACTCTCTGAACAGAATAACTAATGTCAAATCCTCGAACCCAGTTACGGAATACTCTTCTGATGATGCCTACAATTACTCGGTAAGTCAATGACATGGAATGAAACGAAGAAATATGTTATGATTAAGTCCATACAAAAAGGCATAAGTTTCAAAAAATTGTAGAATAAATTTCATTTATAATAGTATTATTACATAACAGTTAATTTTAAAAAGAAACTTTTATTATTCTTAATATTCCCAATCTTCTGATAGCATTCCCAATAGTAATCAAATGCAGAATTAAATACATACATATATCTAAAAAGAAAAATCATAAATGTAAAATCGTTATAGTCTCCGGATGGCAGACAACACGTAACTGGATATAAGAAGGAAAAGTATATGTATAAAACCTCATCTTCTGGTGATGCTCTTCCAGAAAAAACACGAATGCAAAACAGTATTAATCAGTTGGATTCCCTTCTCGATGACTTGCAACAAGTAAAAAAATCTTCTTTCTCGGAAAATGGTAGGTAAATATTTTTTGCTTTAGGTACAGTTGCATTAATAATTAACCATAATTTTCATCCGGTTTCAATGTGACGGCCCAAGAGCCATTTTTGTTAAATTCAAATATTATTAAATGAATTTAATCAAAATTACTTTAGACATAAAATGATTTCACATGTCATCTTCTAATATACTCTAACAACTAACCAAATTATATCGGAAACCATTTTAGTAGCATATTAGTCTAAGTTCATGTTTGCCTTTGACAAAGCAATTTAATCCCTCCTTCATTGGCTTGTGTGTGTGTGTTCTTTAAAGAATTCCGAAGAACTGCCATCCTTTATTATTCGATATCACGGCAAATAAAACAACTATTTGCCGTGTCGATATGATGGTAGAGGATGGACTTATTCTCAGTGCGCATTTAGTGCAAAAGTGCAAAGGAAACGCTGTTAGGCAGGTATCTAAGAGACGAAAATCGCACGAGGTTCATCGCGCAAAAATGTTAGCTTCGATTGTTGCCATTGAACGTATCGGAAAAGTGATATTTGCTTTATTCGCAAATTGTTCTTAAAAAGAATCCGGAGATACAAACATCTATGTACTATTTTTTTTTTGTTTTTTCTTGCTATAGAATCCATGAAATATTTCTTATCAGACTACGCAATTCTGTCGCGGCAACTGAATTGCATGAATTAGAACATGCTCTATTCCGTGCAACAAAATTGCAGGGATTCTAGTTACTTTTATGGAGATTTGTTTATTACCAACCTATCTGCTGTTGACTGTTGGTCATGGCTGTAGTTAGTAACACCGTTGAAGCCACTATTAAAGCTATACAACAATTTACTTTTAAATTTTCATCCATTGCAATGTTTTGCTTAAATAAAAAATAATTGTTTACAAAATACTTACCTACACGAAATTTTACATGTTAAACAGTGCACAGTTGATAACACTACTGCAAACTAAACAAATTGCAGCAATTCTGTTCTATTGTGTGAATAATAAACATGCAATTTTATCCACGCTGTTGCGCAAATCCTCGCAATTATCTTCGTCTCTAGAATGCAACACTCATTTGTTTTCATAAAAGAAATAAATTCCTCAAGAAATTTAGTATATAACTTATACTTTTACTTACTTTTCCAATATCTTCAACAATAATCGAATTTGGGTGATGAATGGGTGTAAATGGGATAAAATGTGATTTTGTGTGATGAATCTGTACACGGTCATTCACACAACAGTATGTCCACCTTTTTGCCGTTTTATCAAGAACATATTGTAAAAACTCAAGGTTTTAGAAAATTTTCTTACGACAGATATAAGCCAAACGTTTGTTTTTTTAACGGAACACCTTGTGTATTTGTTTTTTTTTTTAGGATTGCTCTTTTTTTTTTCGAATCACAATGAAATAACATGTTATATATTTGCTTTTATAGGTTGCTCAATAATTTGGTTTGTTTTCTGATCCTGCACATAATCAATCAAGATTGCCACGGAACCACTCTGTGCGGGTACGTTTTTCGCTGTTAAAATTAAACAAATCGTTAAATTTTCTAATAATAGAAAACATATTGTTATAAAAGATGTTTTACAATATCTGCATCCTGTTCTAGACAAAGGACATATATACCAAGCTAGTTTTTTTTGTAATGTCCTATTTCTCATCGATAGTATTAATTTTGTTTGATAATTTCTCCATAGATCATCAAATTTGAATACGTTTTTATTTGATTCTAAAAAAAAGGCCGCGCACTAACCGATTATTTTTCTGGGGTGGGCACCGGGCTTTCTAGGGTGGGCACCGGGCTCTCTGGGTGGGATGGACGAAGTTAATGGGGGGCTTGGGGGGGCTAAGCCCCCCCCCCAAAATCCGAATTAGCCCGATCC
>NW_019418724.1:0-5076 GCF_000390285.2 Anoplophora glabripennis | reverse complement strand
TTTTTCATTTACTTTTAATATTTATGGATTGGTAGAAAAATATGCTTACCTTACTTTGATACATACACAAAAATAAAATGAAAAAAATATATACATTTTTTCATATTAGGGCTTTAGCCCCCCCAGTTCCGATGACTTAACTTCGCCCATGCCACGCTTGCCGATCACAAAATTATTCCTTCATTAAAAAAATTTATTTTAAAAAATGTTCGTTGTTTAGAACTCAATGAGGTTATATAATAAATAAGACAAAATATTAAAAAAAGAGAGAATTGCAAAAATACGACGCATAGACGGTTCCACCTAAAAAAATATATATTTTGTTTATATCACCGAAATTCAACAGTCCATGTTTTTTCACATATTTCCTCCAAACCGCAAGAAAATTTCCTAAAATTTTGGTCATTATCATTTTTTCCTATTCAGAAGGGAAATTTTTTATTTCCAATATATTGATCTAGGTATGCCTATTTTAATTATTATTATTGTTTTAGTTTTGGTTATCTACTGGGTGTTTATTAAGTACTTGTACAAACTTTAAAAGATCAATCTTTGACTAATTTTAAAATAAAAAATTCATATGAACATGGGTCCGCAACGGCTTGGTTCTTGAGATACAGCCTTCAAAAAAAATGTTTGTTTGGTATTTTGATTATATTTTTTTCTAATTTTAACTTTAAACCCATTTTTTTACAAAACGGCTGCTTTCAGCGTCAAATACTAGGAATACATTTCGTACATAAAATTGAATAGTAGTAGTTATGATACAACACAGTGTGAGACAAAAAAATTATAGTTATTTAAATCCAGGTACAACACTGTATGTGGCGCCCTCTAACATTAAACAGAAAACTAAGTAAACATTTGAGTTTCTCATCATCAGTAGTCCCAATTTCCCGTATTTCATCAAATTGCCATGTTATTGAACAAAAATATAATCGTAATGCCAAAAATTTTTTTTGGACGCTCTGTATCTCAAGAACTAAGCCGTTGTGGACTCATAGTCATGTGAACTTTTTATCGTAAAATTAGTCAAAGATTCATCCTTTAAAGTTTGTACAAGTACTTAATAAACACCCTGTATATCTGAAATATAAAATTTCAATATTTTAATTTTGTGGTTGTGAATCTGAAACAAGAACGTTCTTTCATCTTTAAAGTCATCCTTTGCAGAAAATTTAATGATGCAAATATTTAAATGCGAGTATTTGGATGTTTTCTTTTAAATTATGATGCCTAGTTCCAGTTCTAAAATAACTGGTAAAAATTGTCAAAATTATTCATCTATATTTGAGATACATTTCAAAATATTTCAAAATATTTGATTTTCTGGGATAAATTCGAATAGAATTGGCTCGTTTGACTGTTATAAAGAGTTAATTGGTTTTTGTAGGTACTTATATTATTTTATAATTTGATCAAATACATGAACATGATAGTTCTGAAGATCTTTTGCCTTATTGATTTATTTATATGGACACCGATCGCAAAATTAACTTTCTTTCTCTATATTTTCCTTAGGGATAATAAACCAAAATTAACCTGTTATTGTTGAAATAAATGAAATAAATGAAAGACAATTTTTTATACATTACAACAATGCGCTACGTTCTTCTTTTTCGATAAGTGCTAATTGTAATCGTGCAGATTCATGCTGGGCTTAATTGTTTGTAAATTTAAAGTAGAAACGCACTTTTCTCATGTTACGTGCTGACATCACGTAAAACGTGAGGTAGTGTGATAGGTACAAACTTATGTGCATCACTGTGTATAAAAGCAACAATATAGCTCAGTCTTAATTACTAATATCTCAGAAGATTACACTAATGGAGCATGTTGCTTCAAGTATCGGCTTTTGTGACTGACTGGACGATAAGGAAAAAGTTAGAAATGAATAAAAAAATGTATGTGATAGCTTTGGTTCAATTTATATCTTTAATTTTTTTGGTCGCATTATTTGGCCCGACACAATCAAATTACTTCTACTTTACATAATCTGTATAACACTATATCCTTTATAATACATATTGTCTATTAATAGTGGCATCATGACAGCAAGGTACATATCTTAAAAATTGCGATTTAGCATCGCTATTTTGGCCCTACCTATCTCTCTTAGTTAATATTAGATTTAAACACATCAAACTCATATCTCTGTAATTGGGAACAAACGTTCCAATGATTTTATAAAAATGTACAGTATGTCTCTTAAGAAAAAAAAAACAACCCACTAAACATTTTTCAGTTTCTGACATGTTTCAGAAACGTTTCCATTTTTCTTGAAACGTTTCATAAAAAATCCATGCAACGTTCTGGTAACGTTCTAGAAGCCCAAGATGTCCTCCCCAAAATACGTTTCCAATGAAACGTTTCAAAAAATTGGTTTCAGTAACATTCTTTTTATGTTCCATTTATGCCCTCGATATTTTTGTTTTACGTTTCAGTATATTTTCAGAAATGTTTGAGTAACATAATAATTTTATTACCATATTGTTCTCATAATGCTCTCAACTTTAGATCATTTTCATTTCAAAAGCGTTTTTGAAATAGTATAAATAGTGTGAGTATTTTTTTAAATATCTCTAATACTCCTTTGTGATATTTTTATTTGTATTGTGAATGACTTAATTCGAACTAAAAAAAGTTACATTGTATATTAAAAAAAATAAATATGCTCTTCTAGTTTGGGGATGCGGCAACTTTTACTAAGAATTTCTTTCTTTTTGAGAAGCCACTGAAAAAAGTTTCTAATATGGATTATGAATTTTGCCATTCATCGTACAAATAAAAATATCACAAAACAATATCAGAAGCATTAAAAAAAAGCTACACATTTTATATAGTTCAAATACGCTTCTGAAATGGAAATTTTCTAATGTTGAGACCTTCATGAATATGGTAACAATGACGAACTGATAATTAGAAAAAGTTAGTTATGATTATGAATCTTAAAATGGTAGGTACATGAAAAACAAATAACATTACTGAAAAATAATATAAAGTTATAATTTCTTCTACGCATGGTCAATATTACATATATCCTTTTAATAATAATAAATTATACAGCAGAAATAAGGATACAAAATGATATCTTGACAAAGTAAATATCTGTAGGTATACCTAAACTCTTTTATTTAAGCATGCCTATACACATAAACAAATATAAACATTTGTACAAAATATAAAATAAATGACGTCTATTTCACTTGATTCATCCATATTTCAAATAGTTCTCACTGACTAAGTAGTTGCTCTTCAAATTATATCGAAACGTATAGTTGTTGTTCCATTTTCTTAGTTCTTGTCCCTTGTCCTCTTGTCTGTAATAGGTAGTGGGTATAACTATATTTAGGTAGATGTGACGCAAAATTGGAAATCTCTACACATATCGTTTTAAACATTTTGCATCAATATTCATTATTTTATATGCACCTTACAATAACCACAACTGCACACACTACAAATTATCACATAAAATAGCGTCAAAGTAAAGATGAATAACAACGAAACCAAGCAAACTGACAAACCGCAAACCTAACCTAACATAATACGAATTGAAACGACACACGGGAAACAAATAAACTCGGGCTGTTACGCGCAGTCTACGCAAGTCACGAACATACATTTTTTCTAGACTTGTGTTATAAATATGCTACCACATTTTTTTTTCTAATTATGTCTTTATATAACAAAGGCAAATGAACTAACGCTTGAGAAGGATTGGGGATTGAGAGCAAAATTTAACTAATGCCGAATGTTCCATAAGATAAGCAAAAATAGCAAAGGGTTGTTCGTCTGTTATGTTTCCGAGATCGAAAGGGAATGTTTCGAGTAATGTTTCAAACTCTCTTCAATTGTAACGTTTCGGCTATGTTTCACTAAATAAGTTTTCAAGTGCTACATTTCTGTAATGAAACAGAAACGTTTCTAGTTAATGTTTCAAATGTTTAGTAAAACATCTCATTTGCAACGTTTCATTTACGTTTCGTGTTTAGTGGGAAAGTTAGTATCTATATCTTAGAAATTGTCTTTATGAATTAAATTCCTTATAAAAAATTAGGAAATAAATCATATTACAATCTTCCGATATATTGGAAAAAGATAGGTACATCAAATGTAACATTTTTGCATGATGACCCTGTACGTTAAACGTAACGTTAAATATTTTAAATTTTATTTTCGCTATTAGAACTCATTGAATTCAAATCGGAAATTTTACTTATTGAATGAAATTTGACATAGGCTTAATTAACTAATTTAGTTTAACCATGAATCGATCTAGGATAAGTAAAACAATACCTATCTTAATTAAATTTGCTGATTCAGAAGATATTTATATATTCATTTATTTTCAGAATCCTATAATAGCATTGGCTCAGATCCAGCTTTTCAGTAAGTATATTGTTTAATTCTGTTATCTTTTTATAGTACCTTTCCATTGTCACTCTGAAATGTCTAATGTTTTAAAATCCCGGTTGTCCTAAAAGATTTTTCACATATACATGATGTTCCTTTTATATCAGTTACTTCGGTGATGTAAATGGCGTTATCGCCTTTAGATTTTGTTTGGAATATTCAGTATCAAAGAAATGTAATAAACTTTACGGGCTAAAATATGCTAAAATATGCTACAGAATACAACTTAAATGAATTTGTTCCATAATTTACCTGCCCACTGTATATTTACAAATATAATTTTCTTACTTTTAGGTAGATTTTTTTTAATGATGATTGTTACAAAATTATTATTATTGAATTCCGACTTTTTTGTCCAAAGCATTGACATGATGTTAGCGACTCTACCAGAGATTAGAGGGAGTTGCGTTAGCCAATCACGTGCCTGCGCGAGAGAGAAAGATAGTACCCAAATTATCTCTTTCCCTCACTGTCACTCGTCTACACTGTCGCCATGAGCGTGCTTCCGCCATGTAGTATACAGGATCGGAAAATCCCCATGGTTCGTCGGCCGTTACTTGAGAGCGATAAAGTAAGTCATAGAAATCCGTGCGATAGAGAAATATGGCTATAATGAAGGCGTCTAATAGTCACCGCCCATTTCGCCCTTCCACAAATAAG
>NW_019418723.1:0-11904 GCF_000390285.2 Anoplophora glabripennis | reverse complement strand
TTCATGGGAAAAATAACTAGATTTGATATCATATACAGGGTGTCCGCAAAGCATATTCACGGCGATAAATAAATACGACCTACGAAAAAAGTTAAATAAAAAATTTTTGGTTTTTGAGTTACAAGCCTTTAAAGTTGTCAAAAATAAAACTAATTTAATTACTAATTTCATAACACTTTTACCGATCACGTTAAAATTTGGCACATTTATTTGGACTATTATGATGTATTATTTCTTAAAGCTTTAGTCAACTCGATATACTGGGTGATAGTTTTCTCCTGTTACCTCTCCTTTTTAGCGGTCAAAATTTTTACACAGGTTCTATTTTCTTTAAAACGGGCAGCGACATTGAAAACACACGTTTACAATTTTGTCGCTGGTTGGTGAATGGTTTCGCAGAAGATAATAATTTGCCTCAAAAAATGTTTTGTACCGACCAATCTTGATGTACAAGGAACGGAGTTCGAAATATTCATAATTTGCATGTGTGGAGTGATGAGAATCCTAAAGAAACACGACAGTAATGACATTATCTGATAGCCACAGCAATCAACATCTTGTTTTCATCGCCTACTGAACTCAAAGTTTTAAATCCGTAATTGTGCTACGCAAACGTACAGACCTGCAAATGATGCTATATTTCTGAAGAAAGGCTTTCTGTAGGCGATTTCTCAAGAGACGATTTTTTTTTTAAAATAAAACGACCTTTTCAATGTTGCTGCCCATTTTAAAAAGATACGACCACTGTAAAAGTTTTGACCGCTAGAAAAGAAAATGTAACCGGAGAAAACTATCACCCAGTATATCGATTNAAAAACTATGCTTAGTTTTAAACTGTTAAAAAGTTTTATAGGTAATTAATTCCTCAAATCATTCATGGGAAAAATAACTAGATTTGATATCATATACAGGGTGTCCGCAAAGCATATTCACGGCGATACATCTTGTTTTCATCGCCTACTGAACTCAAAGTTTTAAATCCGTAACAGTGCTACGCAAACGTACAGACCTGCAAATGATGCCATATTTCTGAAGAATGGCTTTCTGTAGGCGATTTTCTCAAGACGATTTTTTTTTTTTAAATAAAACGACCTTTTCAAATGCTGCCCATTTTAAAAAGATACGACCACTGTAAAAGTTTTGACCGCTAGAAAAGAAAATGTAACCGGAGAAAACTATCACCCAGTATATCGATTTGACTAAAGCTTCGTGTCAGAAATGATGCTAAATGTTCTTCTTCTCCAAAATTTATAAAATTTTTCACATATAAAAATTTGTCTTAAAGCCTTCCTTTTGATATGCAGGGTATTAAAAATACAAAAAGAGTAACAGTGAATTCGTCAAAATACAATAACAATTGTGAGCACACTTTGAAGAATGTTTTGAGACATGGGAAGAACGCCATTTTGAAAACATTTTATAAAATCATTTAAATACATTTTACATTTATCTAAACGTATTGTTTTAGTAAATTGATAAGTTGAGACAAAAAAGCTATGCAAAAAAATACGATGTCACAAAAACGCCAAAGATTATTTTTTTAATGGGGTATCGTAATTTTTGAGAAAAATGTACCCAGTGCATAACTGGTATCTGCATCACTGAGTTGAACTTTAGATTTTTTTCATATTGCCTGCATTTTATTCATGTTTTGTGTTTGGAAAGTTTTATTTCAATTCATTTGTTCAGAAGGTATTTAGAAATATAACTTTTTTTGCTTAATATTGATAGGGGAATAAATGCACTAACACCAAACGTCAATGTACAGGGTAGCAAAAAAGTTAGGACCAATTTAATTTTAGCGTACCCACAGGTGGAGCTCTCTACAAGCAGCATCAAAAACATGACATATTTAAATTTACTATCCTAAAAAACCCTTGTACCTCAAGTATTATGCGTAAATTAAAAAAACTTTGACACCCTGTATATCGAAAACTAAGCATTTGTGGACACACGTTTATAGGAAAAAATTCTTATTTTGACCTCAAAAATACGCCACCAAATACTGAATTTTGAATCACCCTTTATATTTTAACATCCAAATTTGGTTCGAATGCTCTCTAAATTTTGATTCACTAGTTATTTCTCTTATTTCAAAAAGGACGTATATATTTGACGTTTATTTATATAGTTTTACACAACAATTTTATGCCACTTTCCTACAATATTTTTTTATAGTTATTTATATGCATTCAACACTAAACAAATTTCTATGTTGAACAATAATGAAAANGCACACTTTGAAGAATGTTTTGAGACACGGGAAGAACGCCATTTTGAAAACATTTTATAAAATCATTTAAATACATTTTACATTTATCTAAACGTATTGTTTTAGTAAATTGATAAGTTGAGACAAAAAAGCTATGCAAAAAAATACGATGTCACAAAAACGCCAAAGATTATTTTTTTAATGGGGTATCGTAATTTTTGAGAAAAAATGTACCCAGTGCATAACTGGTAGGTGTCTGCATCACTGAGTTTAGAACTTTAGAACTTTAGAACTTTAGATTAAATTTTTGCATATTGCGTGCATTTTATTCATGTATTGTGTTTGGAAAGGATTTAGAAATATAACTTTTTTTTGCTTAATATTGATAGGGGAATAAACGCACTAACACGAAACGTCAATGTACAGGGTAGCAAAAAAGTTAGGGCCAATTTAATTTTAGCGTACCCTTATAGGTGGAGCTCTCTACAAGCAGCATCAAAAACAATGACATATTTAAATTTACTATCCTAAAAAATCCTTGTACCTCAAGTTTTATGCGTACATTCAAATATATTTGGAAATTATTCCCAAAAAATCGAAAAAAAATTAAAAAACTTTGACACCCTGTATATCGAAAACTAAGCATTTGTGGACACACCTTTATAGGAAAAAATTCTTATTTTGACCTCAAAAATACGCCACTAATCTACCTTTTATATGTTAACATCCAAATTTGATTCGAATGCTCTCTAAATTTTAATTCACTAGTTATTTCTCTTCTTTCAAAAAGGGCTGTATATACAGGGTGTTAAAAAAAGAGTGTACAATATTTAAGGAGGTAATAGTATAAACCAAAATAAGCAGAAAAGTCTCAATAAACATGGGTCCGCAAAGTAACGGTTGCGGAGATATGGACCACTATTCATTTTTCAAACATTTTATTTTATTAGGANCGATTTGACTAACGCTTCGTGATAGAAATGATGGGAATGTTCTTCTTCTCCAAACTTTATAAAATTTTTCTCATATAAAAATTTGTCTTAAAGCCTTCCTTTTGATATGCAGGGTATTAAAAATACAAAAAGAGTAACAGTGAATTCGTCAAAATACAATAACAATTGTGAGCACACTTTGAAGAATGTTTTGAGACACGGGAAGAACGCCATTTTGAAAACATTTTATAAAATCATTTAAATACATTTTACATTTATCTAAACGTATTGTTTTAGTAAATTGATAAGTTGAGACAAAAAAGCTATGCAAAAAATACGATGTCACAAAAAAGCCAAAGATTATTTTTTTAATGGGGTATCGTAATTTTTGAGAAAAATGTACCCAGTGCATAACTGGTATCTGCATCACTGAGTTGAACTTTAGATTTTTTTCATATTGCCTGCATTTTATTCATGTTTTGTGTTTGGAAAGTTTTATTTCAATTCATTTGTTCAGAAGGTATTTAGAAATATAACTTTTTTTGCTTAATATTGATAGGGGAATAAATGCACTAACACCAAACGTCAATGTACAGGGTAGCAAAAAAGTTAGGACCAATTTAATTTTAGCGTACCCACAGGTGGAGCTCTCTACAAGCAGCATCAAAAACATGACATATTTAAATTTACTATCCTAAAAAACCCTTGTACCTCAAGTATTATGCGTAAATTAAAAAAACTTTGACACCCTGTATATCGAAAACTAAGCATTTGTGGACACACGTTTATAGGAAAAAATTCTTATTTTGACCTCAAAAATACGCCACCAAATACTGAATTTTGAATCACCCTTTATATTTTAACATCCAAATTTGGTTCGAATGCTCTCTAAATTTTGATTCACTAGTTATTTCTCTTATTTCAAAAAGGACGTATATATTTGACGTTTATTTATATAGTTTTACACAACAATTTTATGCCACTTTCCTATAATATTTTTTTATAGTTATTTATATGCATTCAACACTAAACAAATTTCTATGTTGAACAATAATGAAAACTGAAAATTTCCTCAGTAAAAATAAAAAAATATATCTTTGTATGAACCTATATTACAAATATCTCCTGAATTTAGCTCGTTAACATCTGCTGTTGCTTTGGAATTTCTCCTATCTTCTGTGTAGTGTAATATCGTCTTATAAAATATACTTATGTAACAAAATTTCATTCTCATGTCACAAAAGCTTTTTTGTAACTTATCTCCTGGAGGAAGGGACCTATTATTTCTCTTTTCGAGGGAAGCATGCACTTTTAACTCAAATTTATTTCAAAACGTAATAAAACATTGAATTTCATTATATTCCCTAGAAAGGTTATTTTTCTTTTATTTTTTCGCTAACGGCTGTCGAATTTACCCACATTCTTTACAAGCTTATTGTATGAAAGTGCTTCATTTCACGAATTTATTTGGTATGAAAATGTTGTCAGAGTGTTTGTAGCTTATTATTTTTTTACTAAATGTACAACGTTCGTATCTTCAGAAAATATTATCTCTGTTATAGAAAATACACAACTGTTACTCTATATAATTCAAAGACAATTTTACTTATCGCATAAGTTTGTAAACAGGGTTGGATAGAATACATTGCTTGAAATATCAATATTTCAACGAACTTTATAGTAGCAATCAAAATAGCTGGAAAAGCCAAAATTTTCACATATTTGAAATGGATTTTTTTCCAAAGAAATGTAAATGAATTGGACATACGCGACATTTGATTATACAGGGTGTCACAAATTAGTAGATTAACCCGTTAACCACATATTCGTTGGACTACAATAATGGGACTTTTCTTATGCCACTTTTCATTTCGGAGACCCATTTTCAAAATAGAGGGTTAATTTAAAAAATGATTTATTTAAAATTTAGCACACATTTTGATCTTAAGTAGGCACATTTCCATTGTAATTTTGGTTTAAAATATCAAAACGCGAACGGAGGTGAGGGGGGTACCCATAGACCCCCTATTTTTTTTATTGAGCACGCCTATGCTTTCTGAATATTTTTTTAGATAATGCGGTGTTTTATTGTATTTTTTCCTTTTTGTAAGATTTTTATTTGGAGCCCCTTTTACGAGATATTGTAATTTTTTTGGATACGCCACATCGATTTAGTTAGACTTTACTTTTTGGGGCTATATGAAACATTTGAATAGTCTTATTTATTTCAATTTACTGAATAAAATGGAAATGATCAACGACATTTGACGATGATCAACGACAAACGTGTAAAATTACATGCTTAATGTACATATGATGTAATTTTACATTACCTACTCCGACAAAATAATCAAGTTTTTATGAGTGTATCGACTACACTAATTACTTTAATTAAAAAATTTAAAATATTAATATTATGCGACGCAAAATATTTTTATAAAATTTTAATAATAATTGCAATGCAATGCAAGATTTAAAGTGTTTTTAAAACAATTTATTTAATAAATAGTTAAAAAACTTTGTTAGACATAATTTTTGCAAGACACATCATCTTTGAGTTTTTTTCTGAATATGGGGTAAGCCCGAAACGATCGTAAAATGGAGCAAATTATTATTTTACAATAAATGTCCCAGCAAATAAATTCAGGAATTTATATGTCCAGAAAATTGATGTACATATATTTAATTTGAATATTTGCATACGACTATAGTAGGACCGTATTCGATGCAAAGTAGAACAAAAAATTGTCGGTTTTTTATCAAAGGAAAATCGTGTCATCATTTTTAGGAGGTGAAAGATGAACTATTTCAAATTTAAAATGAAATTGAATGTAAAATCTGAAATACCGCTGCATACGCATTGTGTAGTAGTTGTAGTCGCCCAGGTGCATCGAGTGTACGCAGGGGTCGGTTATTCGTCAAATACTAACCTGGAGAATTTGGTCGTAAATCAGAGACCGCCTCCAAAAATAAGTAATCAACAGTGGCGCGTACAGAGGTAAAATGTAGTACATATGTGGAATTTGAAAAACAAATTGGAGTTATAATAAATTACATTTAAAATAAATAGTTTACGAGATTAAAAATTTTTTTTTTAGGAACAAGGGTGCCATACGTGAACTGACCCCTTCATCCCTTCATAATGCATAAAGAAATTATTCAATTTGCATCGAATGTGATCCTATTATAGAATCTGCTCGAAAGCTAACACCAAAATGTTTTTACATTTTCATCGTGTACAACGTAGATGCTTGATTTTTATTTCTATCAAATGGAATATGAAAAACTATGCTTTTCCTGTAAGTATTATCTTTTACTTGGAGTATAAGGTTTTGTTTCGACTTTTATTCATATAAAGCTAAATGCAAGCTAGCTTTTGCTATAGAAAAGGATTAACTCCTTTTAATTCATACAACTTACAGTGTTATCGGACTAAATACTAAAACAGGAAGTATCACTCAGTTTTATTCATAACACTGTCAGTTAGTCCTTCCTTAGCGACGTCGATGATTTACTTTAATTCTTTTTAAATTCTAGTAATATTCGAAAAGGGTTGTTTATTAAGCCATTTAAGCAAACAAATCTGTCCGGATAAAAAGTATGCGACGCGGTGTGCTGTTTCATAAACCACATTATACTTCCCTTTGTTTTTTGTATCCAGCGGAGAGTTCAATAATGCGATTGCTGAAAACTTTTATTTCGGTCGGGCTTCCCTCGCGACTCCAACGCTGCAGGACTAAAACGGAGAAACTTGTTGGGCGTATTTTGTTTCCGTGGTGCATTGTGGCGTGTGTTGTTGCCCTATGAACCCACGTCGTGAACTGCGAAACCCTGTACTTCTGAAGAAAATTGTTTACACACTGCTATCTCTGAGGGCTATTTTATCTACCCTAATTTCGAACATGTTTATGCAAAGCAACGTATCCATCCGGTGGGTTCTGCTTTTAAATCTTGCGTAGGTACCTTTTGATATCGTGCACTATTTTATAGCCCTGAATTCAGTTATTATTTTTATTATTATTAATTATTGCTATGTTAAATGTTAATTAACATTTAATTAGTATATTAAAGAAATCATTAATACTTAGGTAAGTGACGTTACAACGAATGTTCAAAATTTTATCCACCGGTCCATCATAAACTTATTTGAATTCAGTTTCGAAGGAACAAGATAGATAGGAATCTGAAGTATCTTCTCGCTAGTCCTTTCAATCATAAATTCATAGCAGCAGTTGTAATGTGTTCACGTAAATCATCAACAGCTTCCATTTCCATTTTAGTACGACACATTTTTAAATGTCCTTATAAAAATAGTCTATAAGGTTTAAGTCAGGAGATCGCAGTAGCAATACCTGTTCTCCTTGTTCAATCCACTGTACTTTTTGGACTTTATTAAGATAATCTTGAACATTTTGTCGAAAATAAGGAGGTGCACCATCGTACGCCCAGGCATATTATTTCTAAGAAATTCGAAATAATGAATATCTTCCATTCGATTTGACAATAGGAACGGTCCAATTAAACGACGATCTCTGCTGAAACGTCCAAAGAAAAATGGTGCTGGAATTGATCATTATTTACTACACTTCATGTGAATGCGGTTTTTTTATAACTGAGACATCAATGTATGTAAATCGGAAATTTTGAGCATTTTGTTGTATAACATAAAATCTATCCAGTGACGGATAATCCGCTTAAGCACGATGTATCTGATAGTGATTTGATCATAGTGTAATATGCTCCATACTGTTGATTGAGACACTCTAGGGCCTAGAGTCTAGGTAGTTGTTAAATGATTTGTCTTGTGCGGGATTTTCTTCTGCAATATTTAAAACTTGTTCTTCGGCTGCTACAATATTATGTGGTTGCCTGTAACTTTCCACGATTCGATGACAAATTTCCCTTTTTTACGTCCTCCTTAAATTACCGTTCAAAACGTACCAGCATTTAGCAGATGTCTACCTGGAAAACGTTTTGCTTACAAGCGAGAAGCAGTTAGTGTTTTATCTTGTGTCTTCATCAGTGTTTTTATGTATTAGCTAGTCACTAAAGTTTATTGTCTGAGGCCTACGTAGAGCGCCTGTAAACTTGGGGAGCTTTATTACTGTAGGCCAACCAATAGAGCGAAAAAAGAGAGTGTTTTTACACTTAAATATTACAGCAAATTTCATGTATTTCCTTTTGAAAATACTTAGTAAATGAAAATCCAAGTGATTTCCCCAGCAAAGTCGTGAACAATTTTTCTTTAAACAATAAAAACTGCAAAAATTTAATTTTTTTGTTTTTTTTTATAATATCTCGGTAAATAATGATGGAATCGTCTTACTCTCAATAGGACTTTTGTAAAGAATAAAAAACCTATAAAATGGTTTTTTGGGCGACCCGATCAGTTCATTTTTTACAGAGAAAATCCGGAAAAAACTCTAAAATAGACCTTTTTTCAAAAATTCATAAAAAAAATGAAATAGGCTATTTCAAAAGTCTATACACACTGCGCATNTTTATTCAAATTTACTGAATAAAATGGAAATGATCAACGACATTTGACGATGATCAACGACAAACGTGTAAAATTACATGCTTAATGTACATATGATGTAATTTTACATTACCTACTCCGACAAAATAATCAAGTTTTTATGAGTGTATCAACTACACTAATTACATTAATTAAAAAATTAAACATTTTAATATTATGCGACGCAAAATATTTTTATAAAATTTTAATAATAATTGCAATGCAAGTTTTAAAGTGTTTTTAAAATAATTTATTTAATAAATACTTAAAAAACTTTTTTAGACATAATTTTTGCAAAACACGTCACCTATGAGTTTTTTTCAGAAGATGGGGTAAGCCCGAAACGATCGTAAAATTGTTATTTTACAGTGAATGTCCCAGTAAATAAATTCAGGAATTTATATGTCCAGAAAATTGATGTACATATGTTTAATTTGAAAATTTGCATACGACTATAGTAGGACCGTATTCGATGCAAAGTAGAACAAAAAATTGTCGGTTTTTTATCAAAGGAAAATCGTGTCATCATTTTTAGGAGGTGAAAGATGAACTATTTCAAATTTAAAATGAAATTGAATGTAAAATCTGAAATACCGCTGCATACGCATTGTGTAGTAGTTGTAGTCGCCCAGGTGCATCGAGTGTACGCAGGGGTCGGTTATTCGTCAAATACTAACCTGGAGAATTTGGTCGTAAATCAGAGACCGCCTCCAAAAATAAGTAATCAACAGTGGCGCGTACAGAGGTAAAATGTAGTACATATGTGGAATTTGAAAAACAAATTGGAGTTATAATAAATTACATTTAAAATAAATAGTTTACGAGATTAAAAATTTTTTTTTTAGGAACAAGGGTGCCATACGTGAACTGACCCCTTCATCCCTTCATAATGCATAAAGAAATTATTCAATTTGCATCGAATGTGATCCTATTATAGAATCTGCTCGAAAGCTAACACCAAAATGTTTTTACATTTTCATCGTGTACAACGTAGATGCTTGATTTTTATTTCTATCAAATGGAATATGAAAAACTATGCTTTTCCTGTAAGTATTATCTTTTACTTGGAGTATAAGGTTTTGTTTCGACTTTTATTCATATAAAGCTAAATGCAAGCTAGCTTTTGCTATAGAAAAGGATTAACTCCTTTTAATTCATACAACTTACAGTGTTATCGGACTAAATACTAAAACAGGAAGTATCACTCAGTTTTATTCATAACACTGTCAGTTAGTCCTTCCTTAGCGACGTCGATGATTTACTTTAATTCTTTTTAAATTCTAGTAATATTCGAAAAGGGTTGTTTATTAAGCCATTTAAGCAAACAAATCTGTCCGGATAAAAAGTATGCGACGCGGTGTGCTGTTTCATAAACCACATTATACTTCCCTTTGTTTTTTGTATCCAGCGGAGAGTTCAATAATGCGATTGCTGAAAACTTTTATTTCGGTCGGGCTTCCCTCGCGACTCCAACGCTGCAGGACTAAAACGGAGAAACTTGTTGGGCGTATTTTGTTTCCGTGGTGCATTGTGGCGTGTGTTGTTGCCCTATGAACCCACGTCGTGAACTGCGAAACCCTGTACTTCTGAAGAAAATTGTTTACACACTGCTATCTCTGAGGGCTATTTTATCTACCCTAATTTCGAACATGTTTATGCAAAGCAACGTATCCATCCGGTGGGTTCTGCTTTTAAATCTTGCGTAGGTACCTTTTGATATCGTGCACTATTTTATAGCCCTGAATTCAGTTATTATTTTTATTATTATTAATTATTGCTATGTTAAATGTTAATTAACATTTAATTAGTATATTAAAGAAATCATTAATACTTAGGTAAGTGACGTTACAACGAATGTTCAAAATTTTATCCACCGGTCCATCATAAACTTATTTGAATTCAGTTTCGAAGGAACAAGATAGATAGGAATCTGAAGTATCTTCTCGCTAGTCCTTTCAATCATAAATTCATAGCAGCAGTTGTAATGTGTTCACGTAAATCATCAACAGCTTCCATTTCCATTTTAGTACGACACATTTTTAAATGTCCTTATAAAAATAGTCTATAAGGTTTAAGTCAGGAGATCGCAGTAGCAATACCTGTTCTCCTTGTTCAATCCACTGTACTTTTTGGACTTTATTAAGATAATCTTGAACATTTTGTCGAAAATAAGGAGGTGCACCATCGTACGCCCAGGCATATTATTTCTAAGAAATTCGAAATAATGAATATCTTCCATTCGATTTGACAATAGGAACGGTCCAATTAAACGACGATCTCTGCTGAAACGTCCAAAGAAAAATGGTGCTGGAATTGATCATTATTTACTACACTTCATGTGAATGCGGTTTTTTTATAACTGAGACATCAATGTATGTAAATCGGAAATTTTGAGCATTTTGTTGTATAACATAAAATCTATCCAGTGACGGATAATCCGCTTAAGCACGATGTATCTGATAGTGATTTGATCATAGTGTAATATGCTCCATACTGTTGATTGAGACACTCTAGGGCCTAGAGTCTAGGTAGTTGTTAAATGATTTGTCTTGTGCGGGATTTTCTTCTGCAATATTTAAAACTTGTTCTTCGGCTGCTACAATATTATGTGGTTGCCTGTAACTTTCCACGATTCGATGACAAATTTCCCTTTTTTACGTCCTCCTTAAATTACCGTTCAAAACGTACCAGCATTTAGCAGATGTCTACCTGGAAAACGTTTTGCTTACAAGCGAGAAGCAGTTAGTGTTTTATCTTGTGTCTTCATCAGTGTTTTTATGTATTAGCTAGTCACTAAAGTTTATTGTCTGAGGCCTACGTAGAGCGCCTGTAAACTTGGGGAGCTTTATTACTGTAGGCCAACCAATAGAGCGAAAAAAGAGAGTGTTTTTACACTTAAATATTACAGCAAATTTCATGTATTTCCTTTTGAAAATACTTAGTAAATGAAAATCCAAGTGATTTCCCCAGCAAAGTCGTGAACAATTTTTCTTTAAACAATAAAAACTGCAAAAATTTAATTTTTTTGTTTTTTTTTATAATATCTCGGTAAATAATGATGGAATCGTCTTACTCTCAATAGGACTTTTGTAAAGAATAAAAAACCTATAAAATGGTTTTTTGGGCGACCCGATCAGTTCATTTTTTACAGAGAAAATCCGGAAAAAACTCTAAAATAGACCTTTTTTCAAAAATTCATAAAAAAAATGAAATAGGCTATTTCAAAAGTCTATACACACTGC
>NW_019418722.1:4178-12479 GCF_000390285.2 Anoplophora glabripennis | reverse complement strand
GGATAAGTTCTGAATATATTATTATTATAAGATTATTTTGAACCAAAACATGAAATTCAATCATGAATAAAGGGTGTCCCAAATGTAACGCAGGATTTGAATTGTGTGCCATTTTCATTCCGAAGAGTTGGTAGCACTGTGCAGGATCACATGTAGTAATAAACACGTTGCGGTTAGACAAAATGGAGCGCCATACGACGGATGAGTGAATGAAGATTGTGAAAATTCTATATAAGTACCGATAGTGTGTAGCTGAGACTGTGCGCCAATTAGTAGAATTTTCGGTAGAAGGAACGCTCCGAATGAAATAACTGTGTAAAGATTAGTTTCCAAATTTGAACAAACCGGTTCGGTTGCAGACAATAAAAAATAGTCCGGCCTTTTACTGCCGTTCAGTCGAAAATATTGTTACGATGAGTGATAGTGTGGCGGAAATTTCCAAAACCTCAGTGCGCCGTCGGTCACTAAAATTAAATATTTCAAAAAGCACAATGCAGCGGATTTTAACAAAAGATCTGCATCAGCACCCATTCAAGGTTCAACTAACCCAGGAATTGAAACCAGATGACCATTTAATGCGCCGGCCATTCGTTAATTGGATGTTGGAGAATCATCAAGTGGATGGTGATTTAGCTAAGAAAATCATCTTTAGCGACGAGGTGCATTTCCATCTTAATGGAAAGTGTCGAGTTTGGGACAAAGACATTCCACAGGTCATTCAAAAACGACCACTGTACCATTTTGTCTAATCACAACGTTTTTACTATAACATGTGACGCTGCACAATGCTGCCAACTCGACGGAATGCGTTACTTTTGAGACATCCTTTAGATACTTGTATATTTATAAATGTTAAATTATAATACATAGTGATTCGTAAATGAACTGAAGCAATGCAAGGGACTCTAAAATATGCGCTTCAACTCAACTTACGTCTATACCAAGTTGCTTCGCTAATATGGTATTAATAGAAAAAATATTACTTTTTTCCACATATGTATCTCTAAAACGCTTAGTCCGATTGGAATGCAAACACTTGTGACCAGACGTTACTTTTGATATAGTAACCAGTAACTGTATTTACAGAACTCCCACCCAAAAGCAAATATGCTAATATTTTTTTGACAAGTTATCTTACAACTTCAGTTCTTGTTATAACATAAAGGCAGAAACTCTTTTATTTCATTTTTTGTGTATTTCTTTTTGGTATACCTAAAAGTTTTCGTGTAATTATTTATTTTATTAATTCTCGCCAATGTTTTCAATACAAATCTGGTTTGTATTCGAAAATAAGTTATTTGCTTATAAAATCGAAGTTGAGAAATTTGTAATTGTATGCCCTTTCATAAAAATTATTGGAAATGATAATCATTTTCAGTAGTACATAATTTGTTCTGTTAATTATCTATGGTAGTTACGTACCGAATTGATCTTAATTAAAGCTTCTCAAATAACTCAAATAAGGATAATCACAGACACATAATTTGATAATCAGAATTTACTCTAGGAAGCATTATTTAGTTTTTAATATCGAACAAGTCAAATTTTTGATGACAATTAAATCAGGTTTGTGAGAAATATTCCTTAGCGGTAGCTAATAAAATAATTAATTACGCTAGAAGAGTTAAAAATATAAAAAATGTACAAGAGAAAATAAATAAATAATAAAATAATATAAATAATAATAATAAAAATTCTTGCTTAGAGTGAGCGTAGTTTTTTTTTATTTCTGTAAATGCAACTACTTGGGTTACTGCATCAAAAATGAATTACATTTAAACCAAACAAAGCACTTTAGAATAATTTAAAAAATTGCCAGCTTCAAAGCCATTTGACAACTAAATGAAATAACTTGGTACAAGGGTAAGTTGCAATGAATCACCATACTCTGAGGCTCCTCGAAACGCGCTTGCGTTGTGTCGATTCATTTAATAGTCGCCCTGTTTATAAAACGCAAAACTGAAAAATTATTATACATATTTTAATTTGGAATTAAAAAAAACTACACAAGAAAAAGGCATTTAGGTATTTTTTACGGTTTGGACTAAAAAATATAATCTTTCTATTTGTAATGAAAAATTTTACGAAAAGTTCAAAATAAACAAAATTAAGGGGTTCTACAATAAAAGAGATACGGTAAAGTTTAATCCATTAGTTGTAACACATATTTCTTAGCTAGTTATCTAATGCTGTAGCTTCGAACCAAACTTTTCGCAGTAAATATGATGGATTCAGGGAGTTTCCAAATAGCTGCACTGCATTTAACACAATGGCAACAATTTCGCCATACAACAAAACAACAGACTGAAAACTTTTCGCTGATTGAGTTAATTGGTAAACCAAGTTTGGAATTACCATCTACCCTTGTACATACATATTGTGTGAAGTTAACTTACATTGGATGGAATCTGTTTGCACCTCGGAGCTCTCGGTTTGCTTGATAAAACAATTAATGCCACTGCACGGAGAAATCTTCAGGGATGTTGCGGACAGTCAATAAAACGCGCGTTGATTGCTGATGTTAGGACATCTTTGGAAGAAAATCGTCGTTGTTATCCAAATTTGATTGTTAGTTTAAGCTCTGGATAATATGTATTTAGTTCATATGTATCTTACACATATACCGGAAAAAGCGGTGTAACTTGAGTATTCTTATAATAATAACACAGTCCCACGAAAATAGTTCTGTACTAGAAGCATGAGTATAGTTCTTTTCATATATATTGTAGAATTAAAAAATTCTTTTATATTGCCGATAACGACAAAAACGGGGTCGTAAATACTTATCAGCCTAGCAGAACAGGGTCGTATTTAGGCAAAGTTACAGAATATAATATTTAAGCCTCCCTTCAAATAATTCGCAACAAACACTACTACACAATGGCTGTAAATTGAAAACAATTGCAGTGAATTATTTTTCGCATCTCCGTTCTTCCATGATGATATTGGCAGGTCTCACTTCTTGTGGCAATCACGCACAACGCAACCGTTGAAAGAAAAACTCTGTTTCGCAACAATCCGTTACTCCTTCACTAGCCCAGTCAGTTCATTTCTTTGTGCCTCACGTGTAACTTGTGTCTGTGTTGTGAGTGGAAAATGGCAAATTTGCGGAAGAGGAAAATTTTAGAAGAGTTAGAACAAATGAAAAGAAAATTTGCACGGCTGGAAAAGGATGTTATGACAAGTAACACATCTTCGGAGGAGGATGAAGGTATGTGTTATAACCGTAGCTATTATATTGTATGGTTATATAGTTTTTTTTCCTGCCTGAGACTAAGGTTTCCAAATCACAAAAAATAAATTAAATTAAACCAAAGTTTAGTTCGACTTCTATTGCCTTTATGCCATGGAAAAATGTAATGAGTGGTTTTCACTCCGCTTACATGTGTAATTACGCCCGAGGTGCGGTCGCTTGACCTTTGTTGCCCTCAGTTCCTGGGAAATGTAATGAGTGGTTTTCACTCCGCTTACATGTGTAATTACGCCCGAGGTGTGGTCGCTTGACCTTTGTTTGCCCTCAAACCATGGAAAAATGTAATGAGTGGTTTTCACTCCGCTTACTTGTGCAATTATGCCCGAGGTATGGTCGCTTGACCTTTGTTGCCCTCAAACCATGGAAAAATGTAATGAGTGGTTTTCACTCCGCTTACATGTATATATAATAAGGCACGAGGCAGGTCGTTTTCAACTTTTGTTACCTTCATGTCATGAAAAATGAAATGATTAGTTTTCATTCCGCTTACATAATTACATTAAATTATGAGCGAGGCGTGGTTGCTTTGACTGATTTTTGCCTGAATACCATAGTATACAAGGAATAATAAAAATGCAAATTTGTGTCAGTTAGGTAACTACTATCCTAAAAATTCTTACGTTAGTAGACAAATTTTTGTTATAAAACTAGCTAATAATATTGCTACCTATTGGTAAATAATGCCCTTTTTACAAGTATGGTTAAACTTGGATATCTGGAAAGATATATTATTATCTTTTTCCTTATTCATTGCTCATTTTACAGAATACTGGCTCAGTTCAGAGGATACGGAGGTATCTAGCAAAGAAACCCCAGCACTCGAAGGTGACCAGACGGCGGAAGCAGATAATCAAAAATTAATTTCGCTACTAGGCGAAATACCTACTACTTCAAGTGACGCGGGTCCCGATTTACATAAGGAAATTGTGGCGCGCTGGACAGCTTATTTAAGGCAAGGAATCAATAAAGAAACTCGGAAAGAACTTGTACAGAAATATTCTCTACCACAAAATTGTTCAGCACTTAGCGCACCTATAATGAACGAAGAAATAAAATCCATTTTACCAGCACAAATTGGGAAAAATGATAAATTTCTTGCTAGTTTGCAGGATCAGCTAGGGGCAGGAATGTCAGCTATAGGTTATATAATGGAGTTAAAACTGAATAGCGGCAACAACGACTTAATATTAACAGATGAATTATTACAAAACTTAAGAGATGCGAAGCAACTTTTTTCAAGCGTTCACCATGCTATTTCAATGAAAAGAAAATTCGAAGTTAATCCTTTCATTACAGAGGAAAGCAAATCTGCTGCCCTACAGAGCCCTATTGATGATTACCTTTTTTGATCCGAGTTTTTAAACAAAGTCAAAACATATCAGACGATAAAAAAGGCGAGCGATGAAATTAAAAAAACAACAAAAAAGAAATATACACCGAAGCCGGGAACTTCAAGAGGACAGAATTTAAACTTCAAACGTGAACATTACAGAACCAGGATGAAAGAGAGGAAGAGACGACCCGAGTTCGAGGAGGGGCCGGTGCAGGAAGGGAAGACGACGACGGGACGAAATCACCCTCGCAGGAGCTACTATCAAGCCTCGAAGTCTTACAAGTAGAGGTAAATGGAAAATTTGCAGGTAGACTAAAACATTTTGTAAAAAGATGGGAAAAAATTACCAACAACCCAAAAGTTTTAGGATGGGTCAAAGGTATTAAAATTCCATTTCTTGCTAAACCTAGACAAAATCAAATTCCTAGATCTGAAATACATCTTTCAGATATGCAGTCTTATTATATGCAAAAAGAAGTACAGAATTTAATAGATAAGGGGGCTATTTCTCAATGCTTTTACAAGAAGGGTCAGTTTCTGTCTCCTTATTTCTTGTTAAAAAAGCAAAATGGAAAACACCGGTTTATATTTAATCTGAAAGAACTGAATTCATTTATTCCAGTTACTCATTTTAAGCTTGAGGATTATCGAACAGCTGTCAAGTTAATATCACCAAATGATTATATGGCAAAATTAGACCTCAAAGATGCTTATTTTCTTTTACCAATTGATGGAAAATATAAAAAATTTTTAAGATTCACTTATCACAACAAATTGTATGAATTCAATTGCTTACCTTTTGGCTTAAATATAGCTCCTTTTGTGTTCACTAAATTATTAAAGCCAGTTGTTCAATATTTAAGACGATTAGGTTGTAGATTAGTGATTTTTCTAGATGACATATTGATTATCGGAAGTAATGTAAGAGAATGTTGTAAATATGTTCAATATGCCCTGAAATTTTTAACATCTCTTGGCTTCGTAATAAATATCGAGAAAAGCATATTAACACCCTCAAATAAAGTTCAGTACTTGGGATATATTTTTAATTCTCGAACAATGTCAATACGTATAACAAATGAAACGAAAGAGTCGATATTTAAACTCATTTGTGAATTAAGACGGAGGAAAACATGCAAAATAAGTTATTTTG
Source organism: Anoplophora glabripennis (assembly GCF_000390285.2). Taxonomy (NCBI): domain Eukaryota; kingdom Metazoa; phylum Arthropoda; class Insecta; order Coleoptera; family Cerambycidae; genus Anoplophora; species Anoplophora glabripennis. The sequence continues at coordinate 6,740 of NW_019418722.1, read as the reverse complement.
CTTCATTTATTGGGAAGCTGGTTTCAGTTTTACCTGCCATAAATTATGGATGGCTACACACTAAACCATTCGAAATCATAAAGTTAAAACAATTAAAACGTAATAATATGAATTATAAAAAAACAATGACTGTCCCATCATGCTTACAAGGTGAATTAAATTGGTGGTTGAAAAACATTAATCAACCAGGGAAAAGATTTACTCATAGGCCTTTTTCGTTAGAAATATTTTCTGATGCTTCAAAATCAGGCTGGGGAGCATATTGTGATGGTCATGAAGCAAAGGGGTTTTGGCATAATACTGAACGTAACAAGCACATTAATCTTTTAGAACTTCGCGCCGCTTATTACGGGTTAAAGTCCTTTGCAAAATCGATGTCGGACTGCAATATTTTATTAAGAATTGATAATGTCACTGCTATAGCAAGTGTCAATCGAGTGGGCAGTACGAAATATAAACATCTACATAAAATGGCCCAAGCTATTTGGAAATGGTGTGAATCCAGAAATATTTTTATTTTTGCATCTTATATTAACACCAGAGACAACTATAAGGCAGATTCATTGTCAAGGATATCATCAATAGACACTGAATTTGAACTAAATCCAAAAATATTTAATCGCATAACCCAAAATTTTGGTCATCCCAATATTGATCTTTTTGCAACCGAAATCAATTCAAAATGCAAAAGATATATTTCTTGGGGATCAGATCCAGGTTCTGTGTGTTTTGATGCCTTCACAATAAATTGGAATCAATTAAAATTTTACGCATTTCCACCATTTTCAATGATTCATCGGGTTTTAGAAAAAATTAAAAAAATAACGCCACAGGTATTCTTGTAGTACCAAATTGGCCAACACAGCCATGGTTTCCAACATTAAATGAATTATTAATCAAGAAACCTATGGTATTTCCTCCAATGAGTAATTTAATTCTTTCCCCCTATAGGGAGAAACATCCCCTTTACAAATCTCTTTCCCTGGTGGCCGGGAAGTTGTCTGGCAATCATTCAAATTAAGAGGGGTTCCCGAGCAGGCCATTCCTAACATGATAGCTTCAATCTCGAACAATACAATGAAGCAATATTCTATTTGTTATAAAAAATGGTGGGATTATTGTTCTAAACATAATTGTAATCTGTATTCGTATAAATTAAAATTAGTTTTAAATTTTTTGTTAGAAGTGTCAAATGCAGGACTTTCTTATTCCACACTAAATACTTATAAATCAGCATTATCTCTTATTCAAGAGTTCAATTCAGGCGACGAAAATATTATAAAACGATTTTTAAAAGGGGTATATAACAAAAATCCGCCTACCCCAAAATATACCACAACATGGGATCCCAATCCGGTTTTGACTTTTTTGGGAAAAATGTATCCCTTGGAAACCCTAACAATAAAAGAATTAAGCCTAAAATTTGTCACACTTCTCGCTCTTACATCGGCGAGCAGAGTACAAACAATCTCAAAAATATCACTAAACAATATCATTCGAAGTAGTGATAAAATTGAAATAAAAATATCGGGAAGAATCAAGTCCTCGGGTCCCAATAAATTACAACCCGTTCTAGTATTTCCTTATTTTAAAGGCAAACCGGAGTTATGCGTCGCTACAACATTAAACTACTATTTAAATATTACCACACCTTATCGTAATGATAATACTACACTAATCATAACTCATAAGAAGCCATTCCACGCGGCTTCATCTCAAACAATAAGTAGATGGATTAAGGAAGTCCTACAGAGGAGTGGGATAGATACAACAAAATTTACTAGTCATAGTGTAAGGCATGCGTCAACTTCAGCAGCCTATAGAGCGGGTTTGAATTTAGACCAAATCCGAAAAACGGCAGGTTGGAGTAAGAACTCATTAGTTTTTACAAAATTTTATAATTTGCCTCTTGAAAATAATGTTGAAGATTTTGCAAATTGCATCATTGGAGAAACTATTACTATATAAAATTGGATTCTCCTTTTTTCTGTTCCATACTCAAATTACGGTGATACTTATTTCACCTTAATATTGTATACACAACATCTAAAATAAAGTGTGTTGTATGTAGATTTATGGATTAAACATATGTATATGTGCATATATTTATATATATTTTGTTAATTATTATTATTGTTAATTATTTACTGTTATGGTATTAAAGAATTATTTCCACTCAAAAAATCGCACCAGTTATTTACTCTAAACATCTACCAATATCATCATGGAAGAACGGAGATGCGAAGAATAATTGTAAGATTCGATCGACTTACCTGTAAGGAAGATCAATCTCAATTATTTGAGCATCGTAGTTCTTCCATGATGATATTGGTAGGTCTCACTTCTTGTGGCAATCACGCACAACCGTTGAAAGAAAAACTCTGTTTCGCAACAATCCGTTACTCCTTATCACTAGCCCAGTCAGTTCATTTTGTGACCGAACCAATCGCACTATGGGTAAAATTAGTGGCGGGAGGGCCCTATCATGGAAGAACTACGATGCTCAAATAATTGAGATTGATCTTCCTTACAGGTAAGTCGATCGAATCTTACAATTATTTT
>NW_019418722.1:2581-3949 GCF_000390285.2 Anoplophora glabripennis | reverse complement strand
TTAGTGTTTCATTACCATTTTGTTTTGTTTATTCATTGAATTACAGAAGATTATTTGTGTGCCAATAGGGATAGTGTTATTATTGCATTTTATTTTATACAGGGTTTTATTACGGGCTTGAAACAGAGACGTCTACACTTCCTGCAGTTAAGCATTCTGAAAAGTGGACTTGACTCTGTGGAACTTCTACACCTGAGTCCGGGATCACCCCAGAGTTTCGTCTCCTGCTACTCCAAGAGCCAATACCTCATTGGGGATTGATGCTGATCGTCCCAGACGTCGCAGGCAGTTTAGATCCTTGCCATTGGTTCTTCCTTGGGCAGTCCAAGCAGTCGAGACACCTCCAAGTCATCGCAGGGAGACACGCAAGTTCCAAATTACGTTATATTTTATTTGCAATTGTTTTATTATTCCTGCTTATTGCTGCTTCATTTTTTGTTGTTGCTATGAACTGCCCTATTGCTATATAAGTCACTGCATGGCTTGTTTTTTTTTCTCACCTGGAGTAGTAGTGTTCTTTGCCAACTATTTTTTATCATTCCAAATAATTTGGTTCCAGAGTATAATAATAGATCTGGATTAGTTTAGTTTTGGTAAATAGTAGTTCTTTAGTAGATTTATTTAGGTTAAATTTCACATTGTATACTTGCGTAAATGTACATATTAGCTTATTTCTTTAACAGATAATAGTTAATATTATTTTTAGTTTAATAACAATCCGCTTATATCTTACAACTTAGCCAATTGACTATTTTCATCTCTATTGCACGCATACTTATATACTCTATTAACACGGTTTCGCTTAAATTACGACTAATGCATATGCATAGGAATTCAAGGTTTATTTTCGCATGACAGCGGTTGCGCCTGAGCTCAAGCGACGCTTATTATATATATTTTTTTTGTCATCCTTTTCTGCGATTAATTTTCGCCTCCTTGGCGTACGCCTTAATTATTTTGCGGCGGAGCTGTTATTACTAACCATAGCTTACTGTGGCGTGCCGGTGCCAATAATTAAATTGGACTAGTGATATTGCTTGATCACCTGAAAATCACCATCCTCGTGCTTGACCATATTTCTTGATTTATTATATAAGTTTATAGCACCTTCCATTAAATATATTGTAATATTAATAATATAATATAAATCGAATATTAGTGGTTTCATTTGTATCACCCTGTTTAGTAATTTGGGGGGAGATATTATTGCTATTTGGGGTATTTTCCGTTTTATAAATTATCTTGGCGCCCATATTAAACATCAAATAATTTTGGAACCCAGCCTTCTCCACTGTAGTCTGGCCGGAGAATACCCAGCTGTCAACTGAGACCGCTGGTACATTTGCAACCCCAGAAAAGGTGGTGGCA
>NW_019418722.1:0-1970 GCF_000390285.2 Anoplophora glabripennis | reverse complement strand
TACGATATGGCTAGCTAGACTTTCCATTTAAGCGGAGTGAAAACCACTCTCTACATGTCGCATGGAATACGGGCAAAAAAACAAAGCGGCTACGCCCTACTAAGACGGTTAAAACGACCGTATATTCTGCAAACAAATGTTCGCGTTCAAAACAATTAAAAACAACTACAATATGACCAGCTAGACAATCCACTTAAGGTGGAATTTGCATTTCAATTAGTCTAAAAACTCTGCTCTGCGTCTACCATAGTATACGAGCTAGTATTATCAAGTCAAGGGCGGCTAACAGAAAAATTTTAATGAAATACCTTCTCATCTTCTGAAATGGATAATTAATATAATATTTCCCTTACGTGTGATTTATCTTGGATTCATGGAAATTCTTTTCTTTGGATAAATGCACTACACAAGGCACAATGATACACAAAACAAATAGGACCTGCACGTGCGGCACAAATAAATGAACTGGCTGGCTATCAATAAGTAGTAACGGACTGTTACGAAACACTTTTTTCCTTTAAACCTGTGCGCGCGTCATGTATAAGTGAGACCTACCAACATGAATCATAGAAGAACGGAGATGCGAAAAATAATTGTAAGATTCGATCGACTTACCTGTAAGGAAGATCAATCTCAATTATTTGAGCATCGTAGTTCTTCCATGATAGGGCCCTCCCGCCACTAATTTTACCCATAGTGCGATTGGTTCGGTCACAAAATGAACTGACTGGGCTAGTGATAAGGAGTAACGGATTGTTGCGAAACAGAGTTTTTCTTTCAACGGTTGTGCGTGATTGCCACAAGAAGTGAGACCTACCAATATCATCATGGAAGAACTACGATGCTCAAATAATTGAGAATGATCTTCCTTACAGGTAATTTTCAGTAATTTCAGTATTTTCAGAACATAACTTAATATTTTAAACGTAAATATCTGAATAAATCAATTTCATTCAATTTATCAATTATTCATTTAAGGAATATTTTTACATATCGGCATCACAGGGCGATTCAAGATCCCGCCCACCTAGGGTAAAGCGGAGCAACCTTTAAATTGAATACCTGACAAGATATGTAATTATTGATTAATATCACTTTATTTCTCATTAATTTTGTATTCAATTTATCTAGATGAATGTACCTGATAAGAGCATTATGATTTGTGAAATAAATTAGCTGCTATAACATTTATTTTTTACGGACATTTAAAAATTGTCTTGCCCTACTCTCCCCCTATCACACTTACTGGCAGGCTTTGACATTTTTTATGTCTACTATAAGTATGAAAAGAACTATACATAGAACTCGTGTATTTTTTGATGTTGAATCCGAATTCGCAGCCAAAAGACCTATTTTCCAGATAATTTTTTAGTAAACTATAAAATATCTCCTAAAATAGGGTGAAGTATTGAGGATAAGGTAAATATTTATACTAAAAAGCAGCAATTTGTAAATACTTTGAGAAAACATTTCAAAATAATATTTTGAGCATTAGAAAGAAATATAAGTATGCATTCTAAATCCACATCCACTCCTACAAGACGTCTAAGAACAAATAACGAATGTTTGTACAAAATAATGTGAAAAACCATAGCCTTGTATTTTGGGAACCACCTAGGTACAGTCCAAAGTCCCATTTACCCCTTTAAGTCACACATTTTTCTATTTAATATTTTTGCTTGAATTTTGTTATCGCGGGTTTTTGGGGTCGCTAATTACGAATCTGAAGTCCGAATACAAAAATTCCTGTATAAAATATGGCTTATCCAATATGGCGGATGTAAAAACCGGAAAAGTATTAAAAGATTATGGCTGAAACTTGTTACTCGATGGTTTTTAAAGTCGCCAATCACGATTATAAGGTTTTAATTCGGAAATTCTTAAATCCAAAATGGCGGACCCAATATGGCGGATTGAAAAATACCTAGAAATTGATATTTACCACTCAAAGAAATGCGTTCTGAATGTTT
>NW_019418721.1:0-11911 GCF_000390285.2 Anoplophora glabripennis | reverse complement strand
GACATTTGTGAAATTTATTATAAAATTTGACATTTGATGAAAAATTTTTATGTTATGGTTTATGTTGGATTGAGATATCTTCTTTAAGTTTACTCATCTTCCTGCGATATATATACCCGATTAATCTATAGAGTTTAAGCTTTCATTGGATATGTCACTTCGTTTTTCTTTAAGTACTGATTACTAACAAGAGTCGATGTCATGCATTTTTTTATATGACCTAGAGGTTGTCATAGCGAGTCCGCCCCCACAGAGCTTCGCCCGAGAACAACCAGGAAAAAGTTAAAGATATTTGACCATCTTGTATCTTTTATCATAGTAGAATGTCAGTATTAGATGATCTACGGTTTTTCTTATAGTTTCTACAATGTTTTATCTTCCCAGAATCTTTATTTAATTTAATTTGATTGTAGCGTAGTTTAACTGTGATCGGGGGTGTGGTGTTTACGCGCTATATGTCGAATCAAAACAATTAATATGGATCGGTATCACCCGCAGCGGAAGGATAAATTGCATTTTTATAATTCTATTTTGATATCTACTTTTAATACTTTTAGGCGTTAATTAAAAAAGCAGAAAACCCCGAACATAAACCGATGACAATGTTGTTTTTCATAATAGCAATAAGCCGCTGCAGAAGGTCCGTTCCCATACGGCGCAAATTAAAATAAATTAAATCAATCAGAAACAAAGGATCGGATTAAAAACGGAAAAAAAATGAAACGAAAAAATGGAAATACATTTCAATGTCTCGTATCAATTTAATTATAACGAACATGTAGTTTGTTTAAATGAATTTGCAGTTGATGTGTGAAACCGACGCCATGTGTTTAATTAAAAAATCCTTTGTTTTTAAGTTTAATAAGCACTCCACTGACTAAACACGCTCCTGTATTGAACTGCTATAGACTTCGCACGAATAATTCTAAATACAATCCAGGACGATGAATAAATAATATTCAACTTTCATCGTACAGGGGGCCCTTCATTTAATTCTATGCAACATAAACTCCACCCTACCACTCGACGGAACTCAATTTTTATTACATCCATCGTTCTATTATATGCTAAATTAGCTCGGTTTTTTAGTAATTAAAGCGGAATTCATGACATCAAATGTTTTTGTTTGGAAACGTATAGAATTAAAATGAGGGAAATATAATTTGTACGGCGCAACACAAAAGGCATTTTTCGCAATTGTAGGTGCTCCACAGCACCATTGGGGCTTTGTTGGGGAGATGCTGGTCTTCGTGGTGACGCGGCTTGCGAGGAATATACGGGATGGACCAAAGTTCAAGAAACTTTCTTCTACATCGCGGATATTTGGGACGATCCACGTTAAATCGATCATGCCTCTACCCAAAATTTGAGAGCACCTACGAAGATGGTTTTCAGCTTAAAAAATTCGTTTTTCCAAGTACTTTAAGATGCTAATTGGCAGAATTGAAAAATCCAAGATGGCGGACATAATATGACGCCTAGAAGTATGAGAAAAATATAGAATCGTCCGATAAACTTCTCACAGTAATCAGATTAACGACAAATTCATACCCAAATAGTCTGAACAGTATGGAGTTATTTTTCAAAAATTCAAGATGGCGAATTTCATATAGTGACTTGTAAGGCTAAAAAGCCTGAAATTGTCATTCAAAGGGAAGTGAACTGTCCATTTCACCCATAAACCTTATCTGAACAGATATTTCTCATGTTTCTCAGGTCGCTGGAACACGACGTTGAGTTTGTTTGATGGTATATCATATATCGATTCTAACCTCAAAAATATTTGAAAAAATCTCGATTTTTCGTCGATATAGCGAGCTAAACCTCAAAACAATTTTCACGTTTTGAAACATGATAATGAGTTTTTTTGATGGTATCAACTGATCCTAACCTCAAAAGTATTTGAGAAATCTCGATTTTTTGTTGATATAGCGAGCTAAACTTTAAAAGAATAGACAATTTTCATGTTTCTACGGTCACTAAAATGTGAAATGAAGACGATTCGATATTGTGGTATTTTTTTCCAGTTAATTATTTGGCAGGAAAGCAATTTTTCTAATCTATAGTCAAATAAATGTCATCTAGAATAGCTTTTCATTATAAACGTTATTAAGAGATGTACCCAGTGAATTTTCCATGACTCCCGATCAATTTGTAATAATTTCAACAATTGAGATAGGATCCTTCAGTGAGCAGGCGTTAGAATAATAGGAACATGAAAATTGTCTATTCTTTTAAAGTTATAGCTATATCAACAAAAAATCGAAATTTCTCAAATTCTTTTGAGGTTAGGTTCAGTGTTTAATATGATACCATCAAAAAAACTCATTATCATATTTCAGCGACTCCAAAAACATGAAAATTGTCTATTCTTTTGAGGTTAGAATCGATATATGATATACTATCAAACAAACTCAACGTCACGTTCCAGCGTCCTGAAAAACATGAGAAATATCTGTTCAGATAAGGTTTATGGGTGAAATCGACAGTTCACTTCCCTTTGAATGACGATTTCAGGCTTTTTAGCCTTACAAGTCATTATATGAAATTCGCCATCTTCAATTTTTGAAAAATAACTCCGTACACATGTCCAACGATGTCAAAGGCACCTGTTCAGACTATTTGGGTATGAATTTGTGATTAATCTGATTACTGTGAGAAGTTTATCGGACGATTCTTTATTTTTCTCATACTTCTAGGCGCCATATTATGTCCGCCATCTTGGATTTTTCAATTCTGCCAATCAGCATCTTAAAGTACTTGGAAAGACGAATTTTTTAAGCCGAAAACCATCTTCGTAGGTGCTCTCAAATCAATCTCAAATTTTGGGCACAGGCTTGATCAATTTGACGTGGATCATCCCATATACATATTTTTTTTTTACTGTAGGAATATTCAAAGCCTTGGTAATCTTTAATTTTGAATCATTTAATTCTTCATTAGTACATTTTGGATGGTATTTAAGAATTCATAGCTGCTATAATAGTTTAAGTAAAAATAATTTAACTAGTGTATTTAAGGCAAATAAGTAAAATTTATACATACCGGTAAATGCATTTTACAGGTTTTCTTTACGATCCTTAATTTTGTCCAATGTATGTGGCTGGAAATAATTCGGTTTTTGAAACCCTTGTATTCAAATCGTTGTTTGTTTAAACATTAAACATAATTTGATCGAGAAAGTATTTATGTTTCCTTATTTGCAAAATATTGTCTTTTTACTAAAACTCAAACTTACGAAAGAACAAATCCTACACCACATCAGTAAGCATTTTATCTAAGACTGTTTTCGAATTTTTTTTTTAAGAAAATTCTTTGACAAAGGTATAACGCTGCAATACCTATTATTCACCAACTTTAGTACAAACAACTTATTTCTTTTCTGGATGAATAAGTTATGATGATGATAAAATCAATATTGGATAAGTAAAATGCTTTAGAGCAATAATAATAGATTCAGAATAATGTGGGATTAATTAAAATTGTTATTAAACGAAACTAGGTCTAAAATATGAATATTGATAGTTGCGTAAGATTGTTTTAAATTATTTTTTATAATAATAGTGTGTATATTAATGTCACATTAGTAATAAGACTGTAATGAAAATAGACGTTAGGAGTACTACAACAAAAATAACTTATATTAATTGTCTTAAAACGCATTGTTAGAGATTTATTTTTATAAACGTTGTTTTGCTGTACAGGTTGCTTCATAAATGATAATGTCATGATCAAACCCCAAAGAGTACGATTCATATAAAAGCGTTCTTCCATTTTATAACACATATTTTTTGAAACTAGTTTGCATATTGAAATTTTTGCCAATGTTTGATATGATTTTATTAGAATATAAAACATATTTTATATACGGTGTTGTGAACGGAGTGGTTTCCATTAAATAAACTTTTATGAAACATCCTGTATTGTATGTTTGTGTTGCTAGTATGGTATATTTCGTCCAACCAGATATTTGTTAAAATATCCCTAAAAAGTGTGATTATTTTTTATATTTATTTAAGGACATAGTAATTACTGCGCTTAAAAAATTACAGTGAAATACATAAGACTGCGATTATTTTGGTGTGTACCATGTAATAATAAACTCATTCACAGTTTAAAACATAAAATAATTTTTTAAGTATTGTAACCTTGCCTTTAACCAATATTGGGGTGAGGAAAATATGATGGTAAGGTGAACAAATTAACTTTAACTGACATTTGTAAGGTTTTTTTTGAGATAAGGACCAAAGCACAACTTTTTTCGCAATTAGCTAACATAATGCAAAATTTTGAAACATATCAAATTCTTAAAAATTTCTTGTGCAACTTGGTGTTTAATATAAAATGTGTAAAATAATAAAAAAGATATATTTATACACGTTCCGATATTCACCATTTCATCTGATCACTTCGTATGGAGGATATTTGTTCATCGATAGCCATTAACACTTAATCGTAAAGATTGATAAAAAGTACAACATAATTATAATATAGTCTGTAATAAGTATAAATAAATTTAAATTTATAATTGAAAAGAAATATTCACGAAATAATACGAGTTGATTCGTACGTAAAAAATAAAATTATAAAATTTAACTGAATTTAGAACATAATTTAAATTTTCTTCCCATTATAAAAAATTGTGAAATGATTAAAAATTCATTACATCACAATACAGATTGTTTTTATTTTCATTATAAAAGTATCAAAATGCTTTGATAGGTAATTTGCTAAATTCGTTTGGAAATATCAATAATTTTTAAACTGTCTAATNAGACGATTCGATATTGTGGTGTTTTTTTCCAGTTAATTATTTTATTATTATTATTCTAACGCCTGCTCACTGAAGGATCCTATCTCAATTGTTGAAATTATCACAAATTGATCGGGAGTCACGGAATATTCACTGGGTACATCTCTTAATCTCTTAATGAAAAGCTATTCTATAAATAGATGATATTTATTTGACTATAGATTAGAAAAATTGCTTTCTTGCCAAATAATTAACTGGAAAAAAAACACCACAATATCATTTGGGAAATTTTTTTGACCCTTTGTAGAAAATGTCGACTTTTGATGAGTTCCAAAAAATAATTTTTGGGCGACTTTCAAGGCTGTAATTTGCTGAAAAATGGTCATAGAGCAATAAGAAAAAAAATCAAATTGAAGTTTGAGGTTTCAGGATGTGAAAGCCAAAAAATCATTTAAATCTTTTTCCCATTCAAGTGAATAAATCAGAGCTGGATATTATTTGGCATATGTGACATTAACAATATTCGTTTTCGAATAAGAGGTTAAAATAATGGGTACAATTTTCTTAAATTCATGCCTCTAAAATATTGTATACGTTTAATTCTGAAATTCACTACAAACATATTTTAAACATTTTTTTTTATAATAACCGATACTTTGACCGATATTTTATTATAATTTCAATTAATTTGAAAAACTATTAAATAGGAACTTTTTTGTGCTACAGTAATGCAAAATCATCCGTATTATCTTATAAAGTTAATATGGACGATCAAAGAAATAGTTAAAAATAATATTTAGGAATTCCCTAACACTAGAGCATCTGAAAAATAGTTTCATCGACTTAAAAAATATCTATATTATGAACTAAATATTTTGTAAAAGAATATCAAATTTGACTTATATCAGGCGTGACATCAAAAATTTAGGCGCATGTTTTTACTGTCTTTGGACAGGTACAAACCAACGTTGTAATTGTTTTTTCCTTAGAAGATAAAGTAGTAAACATTTTTCTCAGATGATGCATATTTTTGTACCTCTCCTTTGATACAACCATAGTTTCTCATTGTCTTGAAAATCTGAGGCAAAAATTCAATATTGTATTCGTGTAATGTGAGTATTTGAATTGAAGTATTCTGGATTCAATCATTTTTTGAATGTATTCAGAGTTCATGCATTCAATACATTTTCTGTATTCAGATATACCTCTGAAAAATACATATGTATAGCGACTTTCTTCAGTGGAGTTTCTAAAAATATAAACTACCTACTTGATTTGATAAGTCCTTTAGAATTTCTTGCACCTGCCAATCTCAAATTCGCGGTTTCACAAATGTTCTGCCCAAATTCAGAATTTACTTATACCAGCTCATGTTTTTACTTCATTCTAAAGGTAATTCAAATAAATTCAAAAGTTTTTTTAATGCTATCAAATTCACTGTGTTCTATATTAATATTTAGACATTATATTCAATTTCAATTTTAGATGACACAGATCCACAAAAAAAAGGTTATGTATCCGAGACATGAATACACATAACTTGTGTCTTTTTATGCTGAATCCAAAATCGCCCAAAAACCCATTTACCAGGACATTTGTTGTTAAAACGGTAAAATATCTCCTAAAATAGGGTGAAATAGTGAGGATAAGGTAAAGCTTTATAATGAAAAACAATAATTTGTATATACATACATTATAAAATAATAATATTTTGAGTTTTGGAGATAGATAGGTATATATCCAAATTAAATCCACACCCACCACTAACATCAAATGACGCATGCTAGTGCAAAACAATGCGAAAAACCACAACCTTGTATTTTATACTGACAAATATATAAATTCAAGTTGATATACAACAAAATATGTATAACTTATTCCTCAAAGACCTACAGACCAGGGTCCCACTTACCCCTTTAATTCATTTTTATATTCAATATTTTTGCCTGAATTTTGTTACCGCGTGTTTTTGGGGTCGCTGATTACGAACATGAAGTCCGCATATGAAAATTCCTAAATAAAAGAAGGCGGATCCAATACGGCGGATCTAAAAAATCAGAAAAGCAATCAAAATGAATATTATGGCTGAAACTTGTTTCTGGGTAGTTTTCAAAGTCGCAAATCACGAATATAACGTTTCAATTCGGAAAAAGGCCCAAGTAGATCGGTTTCTAGGCTGCGAATTCGGATTCAGCATGAAAAATACACTCGATCTATGCACTCATGTCTCTGGTAGAGAACTTTTTTTCTTTGGGGTTTTGCAATTATTATTTACTATCAATTTACTTGTACATACCTAAATTTTTNTTTAAAGAGGTAATTCAAATAAATTCAAAAGATTTTTTAATACTATCAAATTCACTGTTTTTTATATTAATACTTAGACATTATTTTCAATTTCAATTTTAGATGACACAGATCCACAAAAAAAAGGTTATGTATCCGAGACATGAATACACATAACTTGTGTCTTTTTATGCTGAATCCTAATCCGCCCAAAAACCGATTTACAAGGACATTTTTTAGTAAAACGCTAAAATATCTCCTAAAATAGGGTGAAATACTGAGGATAAGGTAAAGCTTTATAATGAAAAACAACAATTTGTATATACATACATTATAAAATAATAATATTTTGAGTTTTGGAGATAGATAGGTATATATCCAAATTAAATCCACACCCACCACTAACATCAAATGACGAATGGTAGTGCAAAACAATGCGAAAAACCACAACTTTGTATTTTATACTGACAAATATATAAATTCAAGTTAACATACAACAAAATATGTATAACTTATTCCTCAAAGACCTACAGACCAGGGTCTCACTTACCCCTTTAAGGCCTGGTTCCACAGGTTCTACTTAAGGGTTAAGTGATACTTATAATTCCTAAGTTATACTTAATATGTTCCACCAAATTTTAAGGATAACGTATCTATCTTAAGTATTAGTTAATTATAGGCCTCACTTATTTTGGGGTTTATCTTTGTAAGGGAGAGATTATAACCTAAATTTGAATAGTGAAAAAAATTTTAAAATACTGTCATGGATATAAATTTGGGAGCTGATGCTGTCGAAGATGATTTGGAGATTATAGAAATTATTGAACATGGAATTCCTAGACAAATTCGTCCAAGAGTGGATTTATTCCAGGTGTATGATAATTTACAATTTTTTCAAAGATTTAGATTAACTAAAGAAACCGTTTTGGATTTACTTCCGCTAATAGAGCCCTACCTTGAGTTTCCATATGATATGTAAGTTAAGTTACTAGATATGCTAAATGATGATAAATTATTAAATGAATATATTTTCAGAAACCATTCATTGTCTCCAATGAACCAGTTATTAATTTGTTTGTTGGCATATTCATCCAATAGTCATATGATAATTATATCAGACCTTGCAAAAATTAGCAAGTCTTCAGTCTCAAGAATAGTGAAAAGAGTTTCTGTAGCAATATCCCGATTGGCTCCTCGTTTTATAAAATTCCCCAGAAATTTGTTAGATGTTAATCAAACAAAAAATAAATTTTATGATATTGCTTCTTTTCCAAATATTATAGGAGCAGTAGATGGAACACACATAAGGATTCTATCACCAGGTAAGTGCTTTTTCAGTATACATATGATATATTTACTTATATTCAATAATACTGTTTTCATTCTCTTGCATTTTGTTGCAACTAAGTGTTATATATAAACATATACATTATTTTAGGAGGAGATGATGCCGAGGTATTTAGAAATCGAAAAAACTATTTCTCTCTTAATGTTCAGGTTATTTCAAATGCCAATATGGAAATTACCGATATAGTTGCAAGATGGCCTGGTTCATCTCATGATGTAACAATTTTTAATAATTCAAATATTAGAAGAGAATTTGAAAATAATCTTCATAGAAATTCATTTCTTCTTGGTAAGTATACTAAAGAATAAAGTGTGGAAATTGGGGATGTTTAAAATGTATTATTACATCAACAAAACAATAATAATGAATAAATAGATCTCATCAGAAAAACACGAAGCTCTGGCTAATTGGTACGTCCAAAGCCATATCACTAGTCACACACACACACACACAACAAAACGAAAGTTATTGCATAATTATTCAAAGATAAGAAAATATATAAGAAATTTTAATGTACAGTTAAATTTTAAGTTACTACTATTTCAAATTACTATTTTTTTATATTTCAAGGGATAGTGCATATCCGGCTAGAGAATTTTTACTGACTCCACTTCAGAATCCTATTACTGAAGCCGAACAACTTTATAATGAGGCCCATATTAGAACACGGGGTATAATCGAGAAACTATTTGGGGTATGGAAACGCAGATTCCCAATTTTAGCTTATGGTTGTCGTTTAAAACTACAAACCATACTTACTGTTATTGTAGCTACTGCAGTTTTGCATAATATTGCGAGAAATATGGGAGAGCCCGAACCCCCTGTACCTGCAGAAATTGATGCTCACATTTTACAGCAGTTAGTAAGGGAAGGTCAAATACCAGTTGTTCCAATGGCTAACCATCAACAATTTTTAGGTCCACAAGTCAGAAGACACTTAATTCAAAATTATTTTGCAGCATTATAAGTATACCTCGTACCTTCACTTTATAAGTTAAAAAATTTCATATCCTTATGTTTGAATATTTTTTTATATTTATTTGTTAAGTTTTTGAAGGTTTAAAATTTATAAAATAAACTTTTTCTATATTAATTTATAATAATCTTTTCACCTTTAGCAACTTTTCTTGTTTATTTTTAAAAGAATATGTAAAAAAGTGCCAACATTTGCTTATGTGGTCAGCCACATTTCCAAAATAGGAAAATAGAAAAAAAAACAAAACCTGAAATTAAAACTATTTAAAAAATATATTTCAAAACACCAATAAAAAAATTTTTATTTGAGGAAGGACAAGAAATCTATACTATTAGACGAACATTTAATTTTCTCAACAATATATTCCTTTATTTTAATGTCCAATTCAAGTGACTTCTTTTTTAGTGCGAATTCCACTGCAGCATGTTCTTCTTTCATCTTTTTTTGGGATTCAAACTGTTCTAATTCCTTAGTCACAAGTTCAATTTTTAGATCTGCCAATTTGTTATATTTTTCTGTAAGGTTTGAAGAGCTTAAACCTGATCCGACTGGCCTACGACGAGTAGACCACGACCCACTAATGCTTTCTAATTTTCTTTTTTTTGATATAGGAGTTGACACACTTGCACTATTCTCCCTTGACTGGTCTATATTTTTACTGAAGTTTGTAGTTGCTAATTTGGTATTAATAGGCTGCCGCAGATTTGTGACTTTAAAATCTCCCCAATTTATGTGATTTTTCTAAAATAAAAAAATCAAAAACAAAATACCTACCACATATCTGACACACACAATATGACTTACCTCAGCTTCATCCTCTACATGAATAATAAGAGTTTCAGTACATTCATTTGTATCAAATTCATCTACAGTATCACTTTGTTCATTAATACTGGTTTCATTCTGTTGTCGATCACTATCGAATTCATTAATTAATCCGTGAACGGTTTTTGGATCTACAACCTCTAGTGCCAAGTCCACAAGAGGATTATTTTCAAAATGACCCTTGCCCCCGCCAGTACATTTAATAGATGCTTTTTCATTGGCTACTTCCTTTCTAACACTTTTTTTTATGTTTTCATAGGCTTTTTTCAAGGAAACAGCAGGTCGATAAATTTGACTCGCTGACTGTGAATTAAAATGTTGTGCTACTTTATTCCAGGCTGCTTCTTTTTCACGCCAAGTTACAGCATCGGTTTTTTTTGATTCTAAAATGTGTTTAAATTGTAGCACAATATTTAGCAAGAGGGTTTTATCTTGATTTGTATAATTTGCAGATCGTGGTCTCTTATTTACAATATTTGCCTTGTCTTCACTCATTTTTACAAGGAACTTATTTTTAATAAATTTTAATTATAAAAAACATCCACTTTTGAAATTTTTAAACGCAAAGTAATATACGACTTTTCTTTTTCTTTTCACCTTGATGCACAAACTAAGAAAATGTGAGGTTAAATTGATCAACTGTAAACAGTGTAAACCACATCATTTAAACCTGATGAAGTTAGAAACAAGAGTGTCACAATTTAAAGATCAGTTAAAGTATCACTTTATTAAGTGATAGATAAATATGTTGGTGGAACACGAGACATTTTTAAGTGTTGCTTAATACAAAGCCTAGCTTTGTTAAGGGTAACAGTTAGGTGTAGACTGTGGAACCGGCCCTAAGTCATTTTTATATTCAATATTTTTGCCTGAATTTTGTTACCGCGTGTTTTTGGGGTCGCTGATTACGAACATGAAGTCCGCATACGAAAATTCCTAAATAAAAGAAGGCAGATCTAATACGGCGGATCTAAAAAATCAGAAAAGCAATCAAAATGAATATTATGGCTGAAACTTGTTTCTGGGTAGTTTTCAAAGTCGCCAATCACGAATATAACGTTTTAATTCGGAAAAAGACCCAAGTAGATCGGTTTCAAGGCTGCGAATTCGAATTCAGCATGAAAAATACACACGATCTATGCACTCATGTCTCTGGTAGAGAACTTTTTTTCTGTGGGGTTTTGCAATTATTATTTACTATCAATTTACTTGTACATACCTAAATTTTTAAATAAAGTAAAAAAACCAAGACGTTTATTGCACCTTGTATACAGGGTGTTCGGAAAAGTTTGTATAAAATTTAAGGAGGTGAAAGGAGAGCCAAAAATAGTAAAAAAAGTTTATATAAACATTGGTCCTCCGGAGCACTGTTACTGAGATATGGCCCTCCAAAGGGGTCTTATCATTTGGATATTTTTTAAAATAACTTTCTTTCTGATTAAGATAACGGAATGAAAATTGTAGGTAATAATTATACCATAAGGGTCTTTAACTACCATAAGTATCACCAAAATCGGTTATAAATAAGGGTAGTTTTATAACCATTCTTAAAAAATATCCAAATGATAAGACCCCTTTGAAGGACCATATCTCGGTAACGGTTCTCTAGAGGACCAATGTCCTATAGGAACTTTTTTTACTATTTTTGGCACTACCTTCACCCCCTTAAATTATGTACCAACTTTTCCAAATACCCTGTATAAGTTTATTTCAAATTATCTGG
>NW_019418720.1:0-11803 GCF_000390285.2 Anoplophora glabripennis | reverse complement strand
TCTACAACCGTTCACAATATTTCCGAAAGGACATGACAAAGAGAGTTCATGGTAGATCACTAAATAAATTGGACATATATACAGGATGTTTCATAGTATGTATTTATACAGGGGGTGAATCTGCACATGATTTTAAGTAAAAAAGTTCGTATAAACATATATCCGTAAGTGCTCCGTTACCATGGTACATGGTGTTAAAGTTTCAATAATAATTTTTCTGGTTTTTCTTTGAATCACCCACAATTTTTTTATATACACGGTGATTCACAAATGGTGACCAAAAATAAAACCTCGTATTATTTGGTGAATTTTAAGGGGTGTCTTCCCTTTAAAATTTTTATCTAGGAGGCTTCGTTAAAACGATAGAGGATGTTCAACTTCAAAAAATATTTTAAATTTTTTTAAATAATTTAAAAACTAGTAAGTAAAATAATTTGAAATTGGGCACATATATTTATGTAAACATTTTCCAAAATCTGAAGGCTTTTCCTAAAATATAAATATGCTCCAATGGCGGAGATATAGGGTATCGGTGGCATATTTTTCTAAATAAAATAGTACGCCACTGTTTTACGGTAACAACCATGATATTTTCAGATTTGTCATTTAAATTTTCTACAAATTCCTATTCTTTTATATCTTTCGAAAAAAGCCTGATTTTTTAGTAAAAATATGTATCTTTTCAAGAGTTGATTTTAGGCGAAAATGGAAGAGGCAAAAAATGTTTGTAATTAAATTTTTTACAAAATATGACCAGTTACAAATCGAATGAATCATGATTATTATTCTAAAAGTCGAAAAAATCCCCAAAAATGGGGTTAAAAAACATTACTTTTTAGGGAATTTTTTGGGGTCTTGAAATTGGGTATAGGAGCTCATACTTGGCTCAAGAAAGCTTCATGTAGAATCATCACACCAAATTTCATCAAAATCGGTTTGATAGATTTTGCAATAATTTTGCAATCCAAATTTTGAAAAACAAATTGCAAATTTTCAAAATTTTGTACAGCAAAAATCAAGGCCCTTAGGTACTTGAAAATTTAATCACATATAGAAGGGCACTAAAGCTTTCAAACGCTTTTTGAAACATTCGAATTCTTCAATTAGGAGAGCTATGGTGCTTGTTTAAAATTTGATTTGATTGAATATTCACAAAGTTATTCTAATTGTTTATAAGTACAAAAATTCGACCAATGTTTAAACAAGCGCCAAAGCTCTCCTAATTGACGGATTCGAATTTTTCAAAAAGCGTCGATGCGTATTTCATATGTGTTTGTCACAATCTAAATTAACTGATGACTGATGACAGCGATGTCGCCATTTTTTTCGCTGTCTGCGATGATTTTGTGTTCATTTTACATTAGATTTAATGCAAAGTTTCGGGTTCGGTGTCAATACATCAAAACGAATGATTTTTTTCCGGTTTCTAAACTATTATCATCTTACCAATCTTCTTTTAATTTTTTCCAATCTCTCTTAATTTTCATCTATTTTTTTGCATGTTTTTGTAATTACAACAAGGAAATTGTAGTTCAACCATCCTTGCTTCAAAACGTTGTCCTTCATATCGCATACCAGTGACCGTAATCATCACCTGTCCGGTGCTTTTTTCTATTTCACATAGACACTATTTTCTGTTATAACTGAAATTTCTTTACCTGTAATTACTTAGAATAGGTATCATTTTCGTGAATCCCAACAAAAATCTGGAAATTGTATGTGTGGTGGCTAACAAATATTGCGGCAGGTAAACAACAGAAACCATCGCCCAACAATGCTGTTAGACAAAGAACAGGATTTTGCATTTACAATCGCATAACTGTATGTATGAACAGCGAACACGAAGATAAACATAAATATTTATATATCCCGCATAGTTAAGCAAAGCAGAGAGACATGTTCGAGATAGTGATCCGATGTTCCCTTTCATCATAGACACCAGTTGCATTGTACTAAGGAGCTGCGAGAATGTCATTAGATACAGCCATGAAAATACAGTGAATTTCTAGGTACTGCGACCGTTTTTATGCCGCAAATGTTGAAATCATTTCTTTATTGCTTATAGGCCCGGTTTCTTCAGCTGCTATTAAAATTGTTTTGTAAAGAAGGTTGCGTTTCTTGGTACCTCACACTTTAATATTGTACTAAGAAACTATGTTGCAAGACGAAAAATAAAAGGGCACGAGTTTTGTCATATTTAAATCTTGTCTAAATCTTGAAGAGTATTATCTTTTGTGTCGTATTGTGTCGTAACCGCTGACGTACATAAGATGGAGGAACAGAAAACCTTTTTTCACAAATAGACTGCGGGTAAAGTCAATCAACCAGAAGAAATATAATTAAAAGAAAAGGAAATCAATGTCTCAAGGTAGAAAAGTTGTAGTGAAAATTCCTATATAATGTACAGTAACGCAAGAACGCACAGGTGCATCGTTGCTAAGAAGATGCATAAAAAATGTAGGAGAACTAATTGTTCCAATAATCGAATCGCAAAAAAGTTATGACAATTAAAAGATGCGCGATGTGGCGCTTTCAATTAATGACACCAAAACTTTAATAAATTTAATTTGTCGCCTGACGAAACCCCGAATCCTTAATTTCGTATCGTTATCTCGATTTATTTAGATGTTATTGTGAAAAATTCTCTTGTCTTGGTTATCATCAACTTTTGTATGTAGATAAGTTAGATTAAATTACAATATTTTGGGCATCTCCATATGCACCTGCTCTGTGTTGTTTCTTATCCGAAATTTTTTCCTTTATTTTTTGAGTATTTTACCATCTGTGAAGCAATTTAAAAAAATTTATTAAATAAACTCTTCTGCCAAATGAATCAGTCAAGGGTTATTTTTATGGTAATAGTTTTGCCTAACCAAAAAATCTCAGACTGAAAAAAAAACAAATAAATCCAAAAATACATCACTTAATATCGCGCACTTTAAAAAACTTTTGAAAACGCACTGTTTTCATCTTCTAAACGTTTTTTGATTTTTCGTTTTAATTGCTTTGAACATTTTAATTTGTTTGCTTTGTCTGTTTTTATAGCTAGAGATAACATATGATGTTTATTCTATTATTACTTACTTCATCCTTTAGAATCTGTAGCCAGCAGGGATCCAAGTATCCCTGTATAAGTGAAATCAATGAAACTGCATGGATATACCTTCGGTTAATAAAATTATGAAAAAATATATTGAAAATATTTTCCACTGTTAATACAGGGCACTCATTTTTCGAAGTTTGCACCTACTTTGTCAACACCCTGTAAAAGCTATATTAATGAAACTTTGTATTTAAGGTTTTGATGTGTGATTAAATCGAAAATGCTATCCATTTTTTTCTTAAAAAAAAATGCCTATGTTTTTTAATTTTTGAGGGTATTTTCTTTCTTCCTTTCTAAATACGACTTTAAGGGTCCCATATTCTTTAAATAGTGTTTTCCGCAAAGACAAATAATTTCAAACATTTAATAACTGAATAATCTAAAGCTTATCAAATAATAGGAATGTTATGTCATGCCACCTGAGTATTTTCAAAGACGCCGCAGTAAAACGAATAAACAGGTGCAAAAAACGATCAAACCATCAAGGTTTTAGGTACTGAAATCTACGAAAATACTAACTTTTTTATATATAATTCCACATGTAAATATTCTTATAACATTTACTTGCTTAGTCCTACATATAAAATTGTTTACTTTTATTTATAAGTACGTGAAAATAATTCTTAAAATGTGGGGTTAGAATAACAGCAAACGCATGTTTTACAAACGCTTTTTTTTAGTTATTATTTTATTTGAGTAAATTTAAATGGTAACAATGAATAAACAAAACATCAAGGATTTTATTTTTGTGCTTACTTTTGTTCTACACGTTTTACTTTTCAAGATTTCAGTACCTAAAAACGCCAAAAATTTTTCTATTTCTCGGCCGGGAATATGGCCACCTTAAGTGAAACACACTTGCTTTTCTATAAATACTTTTTTTTTAAATAATTCCTCAATTATAAAAGGCAAAACTATTCTCATAAAAATAGCCCTTAACTGGTCCATTTGGCGCAAGTTTATTTAACAATTTTTTTAAATTTTTTCACAAGTGGCAAAATACTCAAAAAATAAAGAATAAAACGAAAACTATGTCACAAATACATAATTTCAGACAAAATCCAGACATTTTTTCTCGAGTTTAATTTTTGATCATATTCGGTATTCAACATTTTTTATTTGTTAAACTCTTTATTATAAAAATATAATGTTTTTTGTAAATATGTTTGTCTTCTACATATGGCGTCACTAGCGCTCTCTATCGATGACCCTAAAATAAATATTATTTTCGAAAAAACAAAATTAATCTTTTAATTTTGACACTTTTTTATTAAGAAGGCGCAAAATTTAATTAAACCGTGTTGTGTTCCTTATTATAATGTCAGGAATCTTCCATTCTTATAATGATACATTGTATGATGTAAATAACTTTTTTATAGTACTGATAAAATGATGAGGATGGTGCTTCCAATAATTCATATATTATTCAGCTTACTAATACAACAATCTTGAGAAAAGTAAAAGCCAATGGGTGAAAATTTACAATCGTAAATAAATTACTCTGACCTCGCAACACAATACCACAGCCTGTGAACTAAATAATGATCCTCCAGACTCATCTGTTTCCAATTTTTTCCATTCCCTCCAGACTACAACGGAACCACCATATAATCAAGTATAATCTAATATAATTTACAATGCAGACGAAGACGTTATTGTGCCGGCCTCGTGAGAGGATGGGAGTCGCAGGTAGGGTTTCAAATGAGTTAAGAGATTTGGGAGTGACGGGCACTTTATCATTTATGCAAAAGCGCCGCGCAATTCGCACAGTAATAATAACGACATAACGTTGCTGGTAACTCGCTAACATGATGAATAATTAACGTAATTTGTTCCCGTGCAAATGAGCTGCGCCGACGGCCGACGGCCCGGAATGTTTTCGCCGGACGGTGCATTTCGGTCGGCAGCGGCAATTAATTACATGGTGAATGGTGTTGCGCGCTTTTGGCCTCACTATAACTTTCCAATTTCACTGAGCTGCTTCCACATTGATAGATTGCTGTATTTTTCAATTTTGTCCAATAGTTTTGCGATGGCAGAGTAAGGTTGTTTTTTTTTAATATCAATTTGTTTCTGCAGCAATCTGAAACTGTTTTCAAACTATCAGATACACAGGGTGTTTCATTTCCGGTGTGCCAAACGGACACAGATGGTAGAGAAAGTAATTGTAACCAAAAAAGTTCATATCGACATGTGTCCTAAACCGCTCCACTGTGGCGCTACGCTTCTTTAAAGGGGGCCATCAAGACACGATTTTATTACAATATCTCGAAAATGCTTAGAAATAAATAGATAAAATTTTATATGGAGGTATCATTTATTACGAGGATTTACTTTATCTAAAGCAAACTAAAACATTGTTTTCAGGGGCGTTCGTAGGAGAGGCAAGCCAAGGTTCAAAATCCGTAATTTTTTTTTATTTGCCGAATTCGTAATTCTTTTTTCGCAAATCGAAATCCTTGACCTTTTCTACATAAAAAAGATATACTTGTTTCATTACGATATCTGCAACGGTTTTCAAGAAAAAGCCGTTTTTAACTTCTTATGCTTCTACTGAAAATTTAAAATTATAAAGAACCTAGTATTATATTTTCTCTACATGAAACAAGTATATCCTTTTTATGTAGAAATGGTCAAAGATTTCGATTTTCGAGAAAACAATAGACAAATAAAAAAGTTACAGATTTTGAAAATTTAAAATTATAAACAACCTAGAATTCTATTTTCCCTACATGAAACAAGTA
The DNA here is from genome assembly GCF_000390285.2 of Anoplophora glabripennis. NCBI lineage: Eukaryota > Metazoa > Arthropoda > Insecta > Coleoptera > Cerambycidae > Anoplophora > Anoplophora glabripennis. The sequence continues at coordinate 5,956 of NW_019418720.1, read as the reverse complement.
TATCCTTTTTATGTAGAAATGGTCAAGGATTTCGATTTTCGAGAAAACAATAGACAAATAAAGAAAGTTACAGATTTTGAACCTTGGCTTGCCCCCCGCAGGGGCGTCTTTGAAAACAATGTGTCAATTTGGTTTAGATAAAGTAATTCCTTGTAATAAATGGTACCTCTGCATAAAATTTTATCAATTTATGTCGAAGTATTTTCGAGATGATTGTGATAAAATTAATAATTAATGACCCCTTTAAAGGGGCGTAGCGCCACAGGGGGGCGTTTTAGGACACATATCGATATGAACTTTTTTGCTCAAAATTACTTTCTCTATCATTTTGTGTTCGTTTGGCACACCGGAAACGAAACACCCTGTATTCAGTCACTTAAGTTGTCACGTACTTTCAGCGAGTCTCTCACAAATCAATTTGTCAATTACTCGTATCTAATAATTTCAAGTCAGTCTTCAACTGCTGCAAAACAGACCTTTTGTTTACGACGTTGTAACGGTTCAATTAAATTTGTGGAGGATTTTAATTAAAACTTAAGGACAGCTGGTATATATTCTGTTTAATAATGTTTATGGACCTAAACCATAGGCAACATTCATTACCTTTCTTTTCTGGCTACAAATCTAAGCCGTTTAATATTGAGACTCGCAAAAAAGGTAACGGCAGTTTTTGGATTGGGGAGATAGGTTTTTACGTTTGCGTACGGCTATCGCTAAGGTACGAGTGTGGAAAATTTTCTGCTATTTCTTAACTTTTGTGTTACCCAAAAAGGGGATTTTGTGTCAGGAAATTGAGTGAAAATTGTGTTCCTTTGATGCATTTTGGATAGTACGTATCTTGGAACGTTCAGGTGGAATACAATTGCAGCATTGGCTGGATCTTAGTGCACCTTGGCGATTGCAAAATCAGGCCGTAATATTTAATTTCCCTTATATGATTACTGGGATACTAAATAAGCCACTCTCCATCTCTGTAAGTAATTACTCTATTTTTTTCCATTATTCGTCATTTACCTTCTGGTGTATCGTGTTTTATAGGGCTTTTTACCACGGGCTGACATCCCTTATTATCAGTAGAGAGACAAACTTCCATCCCTTGACCTTCAACATTTGAGGCAGCCTCTCAGCTGGTCTTACATCACTGCTACAAGGATCTAGATTGTGTCATCAGGGTACGAGCTAGATTTTGACGGAGTCTTCTACTGGGCGTGCTCATTGTGCCGGTGCATCTGCAACTGCAGGGACTCCAGATAAGCAAAACTTAATACTTTATTTTTAAATTTATTCTCTTAGTTTCTTGCACTGATGCAAGCAAGTAGAGACAGTTTATATATGACTCCTAATAATTGCACCAATTAACAGCTGATATATATATACGTATAGTTTTTTTTCTTATTTTAATAATTTTGTGTAATAATATAAAATACCTATATACGGTATGTGCATGTTCAGAACCTTCTTTGTGCACTTTCTCTGAACATTACTAAATTACAACTAGTCTTAAACCTACGGTGCAAACCATATGCGTAAACTTATCTGTTAGTTATTATTACTTTTTTTGTTATTCCAAATAAGATAATTCTAGGAGCTAATACCGGCTGTCAGTAAGCAAAAGTTGTACCTATGTATTTTCTTATCATTTTTAATTTGTAAACAATTACTAAAACTTTCAGAGTTACCTACATATTCATACAAATGATCAGTAAATAGCTTATGGTTGTGTCCTCGATTAATGTTAAACTTTTCTTTTTCTTCTTTTATTGCTTAGTTATTTTTTTCTTCCCAGTCAGTTATATTATGTAGTCCGGTTACTATTAGATATTTATATATATATTTTTCTCACTAATATCGTTTATTCAATTTGTTTATAGAGAATTAGATAAGGATTAATGATAGATATAACAATTGTCCACCTATCGTGATCACGAGCGGTCTCCCAATTGAGATTTATTCTCAATTATTTATAATTATTTATTTAATAGGTATCGTCGACTTAGATATTTTAATTGTGATTTGAACGTAATAATGTTAATAAATATTAGTAACTGAACTATTTCGTACTATTAATTTAGTAAATTGATTAAAATATAACCGGTTAGGTGTTGCTACTAGTTGCTAAATAAGCTATTTTGGGTCAACATTATCTTTTAACTCAATATTTAGTAACCGAATATTGAGTAGCTTAGAACCCTAGGGTAAATGGTTACTGGCGCCCTTAAACTAAATGGTCCTCTTAAAGAATGACCGCACGACCAGCTCCGGCTGAAGGCTAGCTTAGGGTTTTGCACTTCCAACTTGGACCCTTTTTTTTTTCCTTTAAGATCAGGGTAAGTACATCAACCCTCAGCGAAACGAGAAGGTAGCAACGTATGGTTTTCTAATTATTCGTTACAGAGTGTTTCATTAGAACTCGACAACATCGTAAAAGTATAGGTTAGTCAGTTATGTAAAAGATTGACATTGGCCAACTTTTTTATTTGAAATGATAGACTAGTACTCCCAAATGCAACGTTGTAGGAAATAACTTGACTAAGAAAAAATTACAAATAATGCTTTCCGGTGTTGCCAGATTTCTTTAGTAGCTACTAAAACAATATTTCTTTAAACAACAACACCGTATTTCTTTAACATAATTTGACAAATCTTCAAATTCTAAACAAAAAATGTTATATTACATTTCTTTATGTTGTTTGAAATCATCATTGTATTGTCATTGTGTTATTTGAAAGCTGTTGTATTTGAATGTGTATAAAAATAACGTTTTAATTCAGTTGCTAAAATGAATCAGTTATTTAATCCAAAAGAGAGCGTTGAATTAATTTTTCATGTTGGTGGCTTAAGTATACGCAATTCGTGTCCTGAATTCCACGCAAGACATCCCGATTAGCCTTTTCCAAATCCGGAGTTTGTAAGAAATAACTTAGTAAAACTAAAAACAACTGATAGTGTGTGCCCAAGGATCTGCAAAACGCTGAAAATCATCATCTTAGCAACTAAATTAAATTCACAATGCAATATTTTTGTACACATTCAAATATTACAGCTTTGAAATAACATAATGACAGCACAATAATGATGGATAATTTCAAACAACACAATTTTTGTTTATTATCCACGGCCTACTATTGCTATGTTAGCTTCTTTTAGTTCCTGCTGACTGCAGATTATTTTCGGTGTTTTTGCTGGTTATTCTAAAACGGCTACTCCAATAAAGAAATGTGACATAACATTTTTTATTTAGAATTTGAAGATTTGTCAAATTGTGTTAAAAAAATATGGTGTTTCTATTTAAAAAAATATTGTTGTAGTAACTACTGAAGAAATCTGACAACACCGGAAAGCATTATTTGTCAATTTTTCTTAGTCATGTTATTTCCTACAACTTTGCTTTTGGAAATGCTATTCTATCACCTCAAATAAGAAAATTGGCCTATGCCAGGTTTTAAACAAATTACACTGTAAGTATATTAAAATTATTAAAATTTGGAAAGTTAACACGAAATTTATTCAACTCTACTTTTTCTTCCTGAAAACTATTATGATTCTCTAAGTATCTGCATTCCTGATGATCTTGTGGTGCCACTGGTTCTTGCTGATGAAATATACTTTTCAAAATTTTGAACTAATTGACAATTCTTTCCGCGATATACTCTTCAACCACACTAGTTGACTGCCATCCTCCATGTCTTTTACGTGTTTGAATATTAGCTCCACTGTCAGCGAGAAATATGGCAAACGACCTCCTCAAGCAATGGCCAGTGTAACTGGATGCATCTGGAAGTTTTAAGTATTCTGCAACTCTTTGGGGAATTTTTGCAAAACTGTTGATAACAACTGGTTGTATTGTGCACTTACCGTGATTATAGTAAACGAAAAATGTATTGTTTAATTTGATTGGGTCTCAATTGTAAATACTTGTGATAAATTTCATATCCTACGTTAAATACATATTTCTTTTTGGTTTTGGTATCATGTAAAAGAATAACTAAAATTTTCCCCGTGTTTTCTTGAAGAGCAATACACGTAACTAAAGATTTATTCTGAGGCCATTGTTCTTGCCCCAATTATATTATTCAAATCACAATCACATGCTGTACAAGATTTGTGCAATTGTGCTCGTATATTATCTGGTATTTAAAGAAAAGTCAATAATCAAAAAGAAACTAATTAAAAAAAAATTCATTGATCAGAAACTAGGGGATTGACGAATATATAATAATTGCAAACAGACTGTAAGTTTTGTCAAGTAAACTCTGATCGGACGAATAGGTTGTGCTATTGTACACCATTTACTTAGAATCTTCATTAATCCATTTAATTAACTCAATTTTAATCAGGATCCAAAATACTGGACCTTAATTATTATATATATTCTTACTCCATTTAACAAAATTGACTTAATAAGTTTTTAACTTAGTAGGTTCACTTGGTATTTTTTAATATTCTCGCTTACACCAATTATGTCCAGTATGTACAGTTTATTTCTGCTACATTACCGTTTTTCTAAGGCTATTTTGTTTTAATCAAAGACAACATGATTATGTAGTCTACGTAATTTAATTGTCCCATAAATACGTGCTAAGAATGTTAAGAAAACAATCCAAAAGTTGTATTTAGCAGCATTCATCCTTTCAGTAGGTNGGAGTTTTAAGTATTCTGCAACTCTTTGGGGAATTTTTGCAAAACTGTTGATAACAACTGGTTGTATTGTGCACTTACCGTGATTATAGTAAACGAAAAATGTATTGTTTAATTTGATTGGGTCTCAATTGTAAATACTTGTGATAAATTTCATATCCTACGTTAAATACATATTTCTTTTTGGTTTTGGTATCATGTAAAAGAATAACTAAAATTTTCCCCGTGTTTTCTTGAAGAGCAATACACGTAACTAAAGATTTATTCTGAGGCCATTGTTCTTGCCCCAATTATATTATTCAAATCACAATCACATGCTGTACAAGATTTGTGCAATTGTGCTCGTATATTATCTGGTATTTAAAGAAAAGTCAATAATCAAAAAGAAACTAATTAAAAAAAAATTCATTGATCAGAAACTAGGGGATTGACGAATATATAATAATTGCAAACAGACTGTAAGTTTTGTCAAGTAAACTCTGATCGGACGAATAGGTTGTGCTATTGTACACCATTTACTTAGAATCTTCATTAATCCATTTAATTAACTCAATTTTAATCAGGATCCAAAATACTGGACCTTAATTATTATATATATTCTTACTCCATTTAACAAAATTGACTTAATAAGTTTTTAACTTAGTAGGTTCACTTGGTATTTTTTAATATTCTCGCTTACACCAATTATGTCCAGTATGTACAGTTTATTTCTGCTACATTACCGTTTTTCTAAGGCTATTTTGTTTTAATCAAAGACAACATGATTATGTAGTCTACGTAATTTAATTGTCCCATAAATACATGCTAAGAATGTTAAGAAAACAATCCAAAAGTTCTATTTAGTAGCATCCATCCTTCAGTAGGTAGAACCAATAGAGGATTTATATGAGTTTTCCTTAGGAATTAGATATGAAATTTTAGATACGCAACAAGTAAATCTTTTATGGGCAACAACAGAACAATTTCTTATAAAAAGACGGCAAAATTATCTTCGCGCGCCACTGGTTCTTTTTTATTAATATAAATTTATACCTGATGGTATTGCCCATGTAAAATTAGAAAAAAAAATATTTCACAAATTTCGAAGATATTATGTATGTCCGAAAATAGTTTTCAACTTCAAAATACTGTCTCTTAACCTCTATTGTAGAATCTATTGGTGATATTTGGCCCATTAATAACTGATCATCCTATATAAAGCCGTACTGAAACTTTTCCTTAAATTAATTTTGTATCTAACTGTTGTAGGTTGATACACCGCAGCAAATAACAGGTTCTAGTTCATTAACATAGTATAAATGAATAACCTTTCTTAATT
>NW_019418719.1:0-11828 GCF_000390285.2 Anoplophora glabripennis | reverse complement strand
AGTATGCTTTGGCATACGTTTGACTGTAAAAGAAACTTTTATATTGAAAAAATTAATTTTTACTATAATGTTATTACGATTACGAAAACCTAAATATGCTTTGGTTTAGAATTTAATTTTAATTTTGTTCTCACTAATTAATTGCCCCTTTTGTAGATGCTACAAATATTATTTTAAAAAAAGTTATTTACAATGATGAACTGAATGGGAATCTTAATACCTCTAGCTTTGCTCTGATTTTCCCTTTTTTATCACAAGAAGTAGATATATAAAATAATACCTTACTCATTTTTTTTGTTTAAAAAGAATATAACAATTTATAAATTAATTCAGGGGGTAATATCTGAAAGATGAGCCCATGGGTAAAAACTCGTGAGAATATTCGACAAACTAAATCTTGATTATGAGATCAATTAATTCCGTGGATTTTGATTACCAAGGTGCTCACTAATTTCATTGTAATGTGGTAATTGGTACAAGAATTTTCGAAATTAATTAATTAAACTATTATGTACATAGAAGTCTACTTTATTATATGTACATGATTATTTCGGCAAGATTATATCGCTCTTATCAATTATTGCAAGAATGTAAATGATAAATTATACTATGAATATTTTTTTACAATTATGGCGATATAAAGTTTAATGTTTTACATAAATGATTATTTTCTTATTTATTACATAATTTACCATTATTGTCATTTCGTAAAATAGAAAGAGCACAGCAAGATATCAATTACGACTTTATTTTTTATAAATTGTTTTGGGTCAGCAGTGTCTCTGAAAAAAAATTGGGGCAAATATTAGCCGACGACCCTCCAATTGAGACGCCCCTGATCAAAATTTTTGAAAAATTTTATGATGATCTATTTCGAATTTGAGCGTTCATGGTGTCGTCATTTCACAATTTTCCTTCAATCCATTTCGGAAATATTAAAAAAATATGATTTTTTTGAGGCCCCATTTAGGGGGGCGTAGCTCCCTTAGGCAGAATTTCTCGACCAATGTTTATATGAAAAAATATTCTTAGTTTTGGCAATAGACTCAAGTGGTAAATTATTGAACATTAATTATGAGACATCCTGTATATTTTTTATGCCAATATTTAGATATATGTACTAAAAAAAACAACATCCAAGCCAAATAACGATATTGTGAGAAACAAATACTCCAATTACTAAGATACTCCATTTGTAGTTCAATGCTGGACGGGGCTTTAATCCGCAGAGTCGTTGTTTCCTATAATNTGGCGCAGCTTACTCCACCAGGTTCTAAGATCCAATAATGCGTGTTCGGAAAGTTTAAAGAAGGATTTGCGTGCCCCGGCAGGTATCGATTCCTTATGCAAAAAAGAAGGTTTCAATGGTACCTTTAAAACCGTCCTTACGGAACAAAGACGGTTAGCTGCAAATAACGTTTAGCATAAATGAGCAGTCGCATACACCAAAATCATTTTTCACTTTACATACACATTGCACCTACAGAGTGTCCCAACATTCCATATCATAGATGGTTATTGGGTCTGTTTGAGTTAAAATCGATTGAATTTTGTTTGATCCGAAGTTATAAAAATCATGCATTTTTTATTTTTCCAATTGGGTCTAAAACTGCGCTTAATAACCCTCGTATTTTAATTAACCCTATGCAGAGTATGCTTTGGCATACGTTTGACTGTAAAAGAAACTTTTATATTGAAGAAATTAATTTTTACTATAATGTTATTACGATTACGAAAACCTAAATATGCTTTGGTTAATTAAATGCCCCTTTTGTAGATGCTACAAATATTATTTTAAAAAAAGTTATTTACAATGATGAACTGAATGGGAATCTTAATACCTCTAGCTTTGCTCTGATTTTCCCTTTTCTATCACAAGAAGTAGATATAAAATAATACCTTACTCAATTTTTTTGTTTAAAAAGAATATTTTTGGCAATAGACTCAAGTGGTAAATTATTGAACATTAATTATGAGACATCATGTATATTTTTTATGCCAATATTTAGATATATGTACTTAAAAAGACAACATCCAAGCCAAATAACAAATACTCCAATTACTAAGATACTCCATTTGTAGTTCAATGCTGGACGGGGCTTTAATCCGCAGAGTCGTTGTTTCCTATAATACGGTTAATTGATAGCTTGCCTTTGAAGTTGCGTTTTCGCCTAAATACTCGTGGCAAAGAGCTTGTACATATGAATTTTAAAAAAAATTTTAGTCGATTTGAATTAGATTACAGCTGGCGTTTTGTAGACAAGAAATCCCAATATTAGTAAGCCAATGATAGGACAAGTTCCATCCAGGAAGTGACGAAGCGTAACGCTAAACTAGAGCAACTTCCTTTAATTTTTCGCATTGAAATATCACGGAGAACATGTAAACATCAGAAAATGTCTTGTTTTGTCTAGCAAATTTAAAAAAATACTCAATAATTGTGATTAATACATGTGTTAGTAGTTTCCTAACAGCATTATGCGGGTTGTGATTATTTTTAATAGTACCGTACGCTATTTTTTGTATGTTCAACAGGCGCGCAAATTTCAGGAAACGTAAGGAAACATACGAGGCTTTTTTGTCCCATTTAGATGTTTTGTTAGTTGTCTTATACCCTGAAGAAAACTTATATAATTGGCACAGTGAAGAGAAATTGTTTCTAACTTGCATAGATTTTCTAAAATGTTGGACAAAAAATTGCGCATATAAACGCATTTCAACAGAATTCGAGAAATGGCATGCTAATCAGTACTTATCACTCAAAATGTCTAGAAATTTGATGTTTTTGTCGATTTTAAACAACATTCAAAAATAAATAATCGGTTTTTAATGTAACTTTTTATGCTACTTACTGACTTTCAAAGTATACATAAACATATTTGTTTTATGCACATCGATAGACTCTGTATCAATATTATTATTACCTTCGGTAAAGAAATACAAAATTTCACCTCCTACACGGGCAAAGTTCTTTAGCACACCCGCTACTGCTACCGTCCATAGTTAATAGTTTTCTGCATTGTTTCCGCCCCATATTATAATGCGTAAACACCAGAAAGGGTGGGTAAACTCCTACCTCCTGCGGAAGCCTATAAATGACACAAAGGATCTGGAGTGTTATTGAAATTCAACACTCCTATTCTCTGCGTCTGTCGCTTAAAATATATTAATCTACGAAACACGAGGCCGGGATTTCGGGAGCTTTGGCGGGGATACGCAGGGACGGGGTCTCCCGCAATTTAACAGAGAGTAAGCGGTACAAAATAACCAATTTTTGATTTACCGACGGTTTGGGGTCTAGGGCTATGAGAATCCATAGGCGCAGGTATTGGAATTGAAAATTATATTCTACAATACAGGGTGCCCCGAAATTGGTGTGCAATATTCTACAACTAGAAATAAGATAATGAATTCATATAATCATAGGCAGAGAAATATGCTTCCAAAAATAGTTAAAGCCCTTTATGAGTAGGTAGGGATTTTTAGTTGCAGCGGCAATCGTGCAACGTTGCTTGTCTAACCTCAGCGATCATGTGACTTCATTTTTGTAGTGTCTGTAGATAAATATTGCTTCAACTCATTTTGGACAATTCTACAGTAAAAAAGGACTCTTAGATCGATATCGATATACTCTTATTTTGATGGCCTAAATCGTCTTTCGAAAAAATTTGTTATATTTTATCGGTCATATCTCCCTTGCCAGCACTAGTATGTTAGACAACATATTCTGCCACTATATAACGTGATTATGTTATGTTCTGTATAAACAGTTAAACTACTAAATAAATAAATGACTAAATAAATACCTAAATAAATTAGGGGCAGAACAGATCATGTGTCACACAACGCTTCTCAAAGCGTTCAGCTCCTTTGATTATAGATTAAATTTATGAAATCAGCTTCTCAATCAGCACCCTTTTGGAACACGGGTGCTGATTTCCTTTTCAATGTGGCAGAAATAACAAATAAAACAAGACATAAGGTGTAGTCTTTCCGATATCAATTGAAGAAGCAATAGGTTGGCAATATGTACCAGGTTCGGTCGCTGACGCAGCAACTAGACATTGAAATATTTGAAAAACTTGTTCCCATATTTATTTAGCCATACCCATATACAGGTCTGGTTGAAGTGAACGTGGAGGTGGGGAAATGTACATGCCCAGTTGAAGAATGTGCGCGCGGGCAAACGGCGAACACAGACAGGTGAACTGGGCGACTGGGCAATAAATCTCAGCTGTTGACAAGTGGCTGACAAATTGCCAAGCGGTGAAGTGCAGCGATGCGGAATTTGGTGTGATTCAGGTAATTTTGATTTATTTTAGGCACCTTCTATTAATCGTTCATATTACAATTGCGAAAGGGAGAAATAAGAGGGATTTTAGAGACCTTTTGAAACGGAACAAAACGAAATTTATCTTCAATATAATAAAATTGTTTAAGGACATAAATAATTAAAATATGTTGTTGGCCAAATGAACATATAATAGAAATTTTCACTATATACAAATGCACTACATACAAATTATTATAATTTTTTACTTTTAGCAGGAATTTTTTTTAGATACGCCTATGAAACTCATAAAATTTTATTGCTAGGCGTTTTTATACATGTTCAACTGACTTCTGAAAGTTTATACTTCTATCTGTATATTCCTAAATTTACCAAAAAACTACATTTTTCAATGTTTAGCTGTTTTTATAATATAATACTTTGATTGATATGAGTTCTTTAAAAAATTGCAATTAGGAGATCATTATTGATTCTTCTACAGACTTTGAAACTATGATTTTTTAATGTTAGATGTTATTTTTAATGCGACTTTAAGAACATGATTTTTATTCTGCAAATGAAGAATGACTAAATTATGATGTTGAAAGGTATACTATGATAATAGCTGTTACCGAATAAAAATTATTTTATCATTACGAAAGTAATATAATTTTATTTCTATAAATTTAATTTTCTTATAGTATCTACATTTATAAAAAGGAATAATTTGTTGCGAAGTATTGGGGCTTCTTGCTTTTCGCCGAATCTTAGACTTTATGTGCTTCAAAAAGAGCAAGAAAAAAAGAGTAGATATTTATTGGAAAAGAAAGCGAAATAATACCTTTAGAAGTCCATATCCAATTTAGTATGCTGGTAAGGAATTGTGAATAATTCGATATATTCAAAGTACAAGTTTTTTAAAGAATGTTTGATAAGCGAAGACATAGAACACTGAAATTGTTACTCGATGTCGAAACCAATTTGATACAAATCGTTTACAGTGGTATGTTAAAAATTTAGGAAACAAGTTATTAAATTAAATGTACGAAATAAATAGATTCAATAAATTTTAGCAGTTTGGGCTTTTTAAATGGGTTGTTATAATTTTATATTCCAGTAATATATTGTGCTCCATTTATGTAGCTGAATTATAAATCAAAATTAAATACATAAAACAAAAAATTACTAAAATTTTTCTTAAAAGACTATGGTCCTATTTCGTACCGTTTCCTCATTTTCAAATTATATTTTTTCCAATATATTTGTTTTGCCTAAACCTATTTAAACTAAATTTGATGTGGCGTAATTGTATTAGCAACAACTGTATAATTTAATGTTGACGTAGGATATTTTTGTTATGTAGAGGGGATATGGGAAATCGGAAGACACTTTTTTTGACCTCAACTTTTATGCCACTGAAGCAACCGTAATTTTCTCTTTTTTCATGAGAATTGATAAGTTTTGATTTGGTGTATGTCTGGTGATGCTGCTGATGAATGAGCTTGGCTGTTTACTAGATATTGGCAGTGTCATTCAATGCTGGACACAGTATGTAGGTCGCAGAGTAGTTGTTTGTCACAATCTCATTCGCCTTATACGAAAATAAGTCACGCCTTCATAACATCTACAGATTGGAAGGCCACTTAATTCAATGCACAAAGTAATGCTTTGCAAAAGTGAGTATTGAGTAGCACAGACATATAATTGATAGGTTATATCTCACCCACACTCAAATATCATATATATTCATGGAAGCAGATGAAGAAAAAAATTTAAATTCTCAATTTTATTTAAAATGAAATATCAAATGTAGGTTTGACAACGGAAATAATGTAGACAATTTATTTGTTTACATTAATTGAATTAAGTTCAGTAAGCTAGTCAAATCTACAAACTTCATTACGATTTCGTTTACTTCGATGTATTTGTTGAAGGTATATTATTTTTTATATGGCAAAATTCAGTTACGATCTGTTGGGAACGCTGGTGATATTATCACACCTTTAGGTGCCAGTAAAGGGACCCACAAATTTCGGAAATCTTGATTTAGTATAAAAAATCGTGAACTATCGATTTTGAAACCGGAGGGAGTTTTTAAAAAACAATTCACTCCGAAAGGAGGTAATTTATGAGATCGAGATATTTTTAGAGATTAAAGTCATCGCTCACGATACTTTATATTACGAGAATGGCCGAACCCTTGTGTTACCTAAATCTCTGACCCTTCCAATAATAAATCCCTGTTATTTTTTACTGTCATATAAATTAAACCGTTCTATTGATTTAGCGTGGCGTACTGAAATGTTCAGTGGTGTACGCTGATACGTTCGGACGTAACTTAATAATTTCTTTAGAAGTATACTGTATCATATCTAAGAAAGAGACGTAAACAAAAATGATAAAAATGCTTCATATTGTATTACAAGCATATGAAATAATAAAGCAAGAACATTTTTAGAACTGCTATTTATAAGCTCAACCTAAATAACATATTTTTCACTATACAGGGTGTAAATAAAGTACTTGGCCAAACATTGCTAAATTTGTTATGGAGAAGACTTTGTAATATATCAATAAATTAAAAGCTTGATTACCAGTTGCTAGTTGCTAGTATCTTTACTAGCTATTAGCCGATTAACGTGACTTTCTTAGCTTTTAGCAGCGTTGTGCCGGCTAGTGCGAACTGTCGATACTAAACACTGCGGTTTTAGGGACCAACGATATTATAAAAACGATGAGAAATACATCTGTTTTTATTTAAAAAAATTGTAAGCAATTATTTTCATTTGTAAAATGTTTGCATCATTTTCTTAAATAATAATTAGTACCAATATTCTTTTACTGTCTTCAAATTAAAAATTAAAAAGCACCAAATTAAAGATTTTATTCTGCTAAATAAAATTCATAGATGTTTTCTTTGTAAGCTACTTTACTATATTTTATTTCTTTTGATAGAAAGATAGTAAAAAAAAAGTGACGTGGGTTAATTTAAAAAATGTTATTTCTTCACCTTCAAGAATTTACGTATAATCAATTCTATTAAAGAGATTTGTGAGCTATCCGTCATTTCAGTGTGTATTTTTAGCAGCAGTTAATATTAAAGCTTTACCCTTTATTCGTGCTCATTCACCCGCAAAACGTGATTAGAAAACCATACAGCATTGTCTTCTCGACATCGGCACAACCTTTTGTAGCTCTTCTCATCTTTGCGTATATTAACCTGTCCTTAACATATCAATTCAAAATACCTCACATTTAAATCTTAAATAAATGAACCATGGGATTGGAAGTAAAGTAAATATCATTTAAATTAAAAAACATTGATAGTATGACAAATCATCTGTAAAATATCTACGGAAGGTTGCATGACATTTTAATGAACTACAAACATTCGATTGTGTAACGAAATTATGGAAATCCAAATTCAGTACACTTTTCCAATTTATATCCTACTTCCTGAGATATGTGATACTTATTTTGTAACATGCATAATTCAAGTTATGTGTGTCTTCAAGTTATTGGAGGTAAGTTTTAGAACAACAATCCTTCAAAAAGAATTCGCTAGTTTTAGCCTTGAACTAGTGCTGACGACATGTTGACGATCCATTTATTTATGTAGTAAGGCAATAGAAGAGTTTCTGGATCACGTATTTGGACGACGACTTCACCATGAAGTTGAAAGAAAACGGCATCCTTGCGTTTCTAGAAATCCCGTTTAAGAGGAAGCCCTAGGAGCATAGTGCTAATTGATGAGTTCACTAAAGCACAATTTTATCTGCTACATAAAAAGATAAATTACTTAGCACTAAATATCTAAACAATAAAGGAATCATACTGTCTCGAATTAATTTTGCTGGGGCGGAGCTGTTATTAATTTAGTAAATTTAAAAACCCTCAGCATATGTCAGATTAAAGGGAAGATATTCAATGATTCGCTTGAGGGGTATGATTGGCCGAAGTGATGAACGTGACAACAATCTGTTTTAAGCTATTATTTTAATACTCATCTTTAATTTTTCCCTCTTCGCATTCTCCTCACGTAGCTGCCAGCAAAGTTTCTACGAGTTTCTGTTTTAGCGTTTAGAAATTTATGGTAATTGGATACGAATTTTTATTCTCGCGGGGTAGCCCTTCCGCCGATAAGCAAAAATTATAATGCGAACATTTGATTCACATATAGTGTGTCCCACGGTTGTTTTTGTGCGCCAAAAAGCTAAACGAACATTTTTCTGTTACGATTATCTGTATATTCATATTTTAAACTGCGAATTAGTCTTCTTACTCATAGAAAATTTTTTGTTTAAAATTACATTTTCTATCTCTTGTCTCAATTTGGTTTCATTTCTTAGAAGTCAATAATTAAAGATTTCATTTTTTTTACACTTTTTAGCCTATAATCATATTTTGGACAGGGACTTAGACAATAATGCCATCAAATGGCTTCTACAAGGACTTATGCGGGTAATCGTTATTTTCAGAAGGATTTGAATACACCCGTATGGTATTGAAGTCTGTGTAATTGCATCAGCAATATTCATACAGTGCCGATGCATATGAACCGAAATATAATTTTGTTGGAGCTGATATACAGGGTACTTTACTACTTATTGGTCAAGACAAAGTGATTGAGATAAACATCATACCTAGTAATCATAGCAAAATGTTAGTGCATTTCATTTACAAGATCACAGGGCCAAAAAAATTTTTTTTCCAGAAGATATCAACATGTTCGGCCAAAAATAATTAAATTTATTAAATAACATTATTAACACCTTGTCCCTCACTTTTGTTAAATCGTAACATTTTAATGTTTAGAATCCATTTGTGTTCTGCTGTTCATTACTTTTTAAATAAATGTATATGTAAAATAATACGTTATCTCTAATTACATATTTTAAAAGCACTTTTTTTTAAAGGTGCATTCTTTTCAGTTATCGCGTTCTCCTAGAAACATATTAAAATACTTACATTTCTGTCTAGAAAAATTTGCGAGACGAAAGTAAGCAATGTACAATGAATCAAAACAGAAGAACACTATAGATAATAATCATATAGTAGTTCAATTATAATGATTTTTTTTTAAATCAAATGGGTTTTCACCTTTAGAATAATAAGTAAAGTAAAAATATGTAAATTATAACATCAAATTAAAACTTCAGGCACTTTTTAGAAATAAAACATTTACATGATAAAGAGTTTTTCCAGATTATTATTACGGTATGTAGTAGAATGTTGTACTAATTTCATAAGTCTGAAGAAACGTTGACGAATAAAAAGAAAATTTTTGTCAAATCTTCAAGTCTCAAGTTCTAATAAAAAGAGAATATGATAATTTATTCCTCGGAAAAAATATTTAAATGCCAATTTATTCATATAAATCTTACATATATTTTAATATAAAACCAGGTTTGATTTCAGCAAAAAGGAAGTCGCATGAAAATGTATTTTTACATGAAATATCAGCAGTGCAATTATTCATATAAACATGGCATAATTTTAAATATAATATTACGTTAATTAAATTAATATTACAAACACTGATTAATTTATAAAATAGTACTTACACATTGAAATATAATTTAATGTGTGTGTGTTGATTTTAATTTTTATTTTGTATTGTACAAACTTTAATATGCCTGGACTCAATAAAGAATTTTAATTGGTCGCCTTTGTTTTAATTTTTCTGTGTTTTTGTAGTGTAAATGTGCTTTTGGTGTGTAAATTGTAATCTTTATTTCTCTGTGTATGTGAATTTGTTTGTTTTTGTGTGTGTGTTTTCTTAGTGTAGATTGTAGTTTTAATTAAGCTGTAAATTGTTCCATACAAACCTCTACTATCTTTTATGTCTTCTTTCTTATCACTGGCCAGTTAGACACTTGTTATATATCGGACAATATCAGAAAACCTCAGGAATCGGTTCTATATATATATATATATATATAGCGAACATTTGATTCACATATAGTGTGTCCCAAGGTTGTTTTTGTGTGCCAAAAAACTAGACGCAAGCCTTTTTGTTACGATTATCTGGAAATTCTACTACTCTTCTAATTCTATTTAAAATCATTAAAAGTACTTGAATATGCTAATGAATTATGTAAAAACAACCCCCTAAAATGCTTGTTTTTAGTACTGGATCATGTAACTTAACACATTATTGGCATTGTGTGTAGCCACCTTTAGGTATGCTAACAATTTGTGACCTACAGTCTCAAGCTATGAACAATAAATTTTAATTATAATTTTTTGATCTATTCTATAGCTAAACTACTACCTAACTGATATAAAGTAAGGTAATTATTTATATTCTGAAAATAACGACGTTTTTATTACCCATTTGAAATGTTAAAAATAGGTAGTTTGCTAAGGGTAATTTTAAATATTTTCTAAAAATTAAACACCATTTATAAAACATAGTAACATTCTTTTTAATTTTTTTTCTCTCCAGGACATTGTCGTACTACATCAGTTTTACAGACATTTTAAAACATTTTTCTGGAAAATCACGGGAAAGAACTCGACTTTTTATTGTCTTAAATTAGTTATACATGGTGTTTTTAAATGAATTAGCAAAAATGTTACCAGTGAATAACATGAGAAATGCTAGAGACACGAAACTTGGTATGAGCATCCTACTAATAAACAGACAATTTTTCAATATTTGTTCGATCATTGGCTTATTTTGTAAAGGAGNAAAAATATTATTTAAAAATTACTCCAATCACGTGACCAAGTTGTGTTCTCCCCTGACAGTCGTATCTTTGCCATCATGGCGACTATGTGTGCAAGGTGCCTGTAGTGTATGTATTGTGTAGTTCAGTAGGCTAGTATGGACTATATCAAAAGGTAGTGTTTCTTGTTGTTCTTAGATCATATTCATAATATAACATGTGCATATAGTTACAGAGTGCTGTGTTCCGTTTGCTCCTAATTAAAATGGATGCAGAAACTGTGGAAACTAGGGCCAAACAAGTAATAATAGTCAAAAAGTCAGTTTTAGATAAGGACATGGTGTTGCTGTTGTAGTTTCATAAATTTATAATAAAACCCAATTTAAAAATCCGAAAATTAATTTTAATCATTAAACTGTCTACTATGACATGTAGTTTTGAACGATATATTTAAGTCTTAAAATTAATATTTAGCAAAAATTAAATGTTTGAATAAAAGTATCGTATAGGTACCTACTCGTATGTGCTTTTCTATTAGTAAGTCTCAACACTATGTACCTTTTCAAATTTAATTATAAACTTTTAGTTAGAATTAATCATAACTAATTATCATAGTTTAATTAAATTTGGGGAAGTACATAATTTTGAGATTAATCAAGAAAAAAATACGTCCAATACTAGTGTAAAAAAAATTCACTTTTTATAAACCATTGATTTATTAATATTAAAATAACTTATTTTCACGGAAAAACTGTTAGTTCACATTAAGCTAAGATAGATCTCTAATAATCATATGTCATCTACATCTTAAAATATGTAGATTAATAATAAAAAGGCGAAATGTAATATTACAGTAAAAATAAATTAACATTCAAATAAGATTTATT
>NW_019418718.1:0-11822 GCF_000390285.2 Anoplophora glabripennis | reverse complement strand
CAAATAACAACAAAGATATGGATAATTTAAAAAATTCTGTTTTTCCACGTTTTTTTTTAAGATTTTTTTTTATAACTTTTAAACAATTTATCCGATTTTAATCCATCAGGGGGTATTTTTTAGGTTATTTTCGTCTATTCAACACTTCTCTAAAATAAATAGTTTTTCTATATATTGGAAAAACTGATTTTCTACTAAAATTGATTGAAAAAAGAACAATGTTGCTAATGAAAAAAAAATGACTCACGAGATAGACTACTTTTCTACTGCCTTCCTCTGCACATTTCAACAATAAAATAGCGGACGTCAATTCATCGATGTTTAAATATTATAGGGACGCAGCTATTAGCATTAATTTGAAAAATTGCTCACAAATGACTTTTTCTGCTGTTTTGGAAAATCGACCACTACTTTTGTTGGAATACTTTCAATACAACTCACATAATAAAAATGTAGATCCCTAGATCTGGGCGAGCTCCGGAACATTTTCAAAATTGCAAAAATGTTTAAAAAATTCCTATTTTATCTGAGTTTTTTATTTATTTCTTGGAAGCTATGAATTTTGGAAGAATATTGAAGAGGGAAAACGTTTTAGAATTGAATTTTACACAATGTACTGTAAGTTAAAAATGTTTAAATATATTACCGATGTTGCAAAATAGCAATAATTGATGAAAAAAGGCAACATAATCAAGTTTATTGGATAATTTTTTTAAATATTTTAATTGCTCCAAGGGCATTCTAATTTTGGTAAACAACTAGATTATAATAAAGCAGCACACCAAATTTCATTAAAATCGGTTAGATAGTTTTCGCAAAATAATTTTTTGAAAAAAATTTAGAAAAAAAATTTTGGAAAGAAATTTTGGAAAAAAAATTTCGAATTTTCAAAATGTTGAACAGCCTTAAATAAAACATCTAGATACTTGAGAATTTTGAATTATAATATTTGAAAAAAACTAAATTACAAATTGATAAATGTAATATAAATGTTCAAGTATCTAGATGATTTACAACATTTTGAAAATTCGAAAAATTTTTTAAAAAAATTATTTTACGAAAACTATCGAACAGATTTTAATGAAATTTGGTGTGTTGTTTTTTTATACTCTAGAATGCCCTCGCTGCAATTGAAATATTTTAAGAAATATCCAAAAACCTTGATCATTTTGCCTTTTTTCATCAATTATTGATTTTTTGCAACATAGCTAATAAATTTAAACATTTTTAACGAACAGTATATTGTACAAAATTCAATTCTAGAACTTTGTTTCCTCTTCAATATTCTTCCAAAATGAATAGGTTCCAAGATATAAGTACATAAAAAACTCAGATAAAATAGGTATTTTTTTAAATTTTGTACACATTTTTGCAATTTTGAAAATTTTCCAGACCTCGCCCAGATCTAGGGATCTACACTTTATTACTGTACTGTATTACTGAAGGCAATCCAGAAAAAATTTGCTTGTCCCCTCTCACATCCACCTCAAAACAGATCCGCCTTGGTCTACAATGTTTGTAGGTTTTTTAATATGACCATGAAGCATGTAATTTTTAAAATAGATCGGTCGTACCGTTTTCGTTTTCCTGAATCGTCAAAGTTTTATTAATAGAGCAGATTTATTGCTCCTTAAACATCAGTTTGTGATGATTAAGATGAAATATTTTTTTTTTGCTTTATTTTTTGCACAATTTCACGTTAAATATTCATCAAATATCGAATTAAAAAAAGATCAAAATTTTGAAAAAGAAATTAAATTTTTCAAAATATTTCAAATGTACAACTGTTGAAATTTACAAAAAAAATTAAAATTTTGAAATTTTTTTTTTAATTTGATTTCTTTTTTCCAAAATTGAGCGATAAGTTACAAGTGGCGCAGGTAGCCATTCTCTTAAATCTATGAACGTACTTTACAGCTTACTTCGACTTCCATCCTCTTGAAACGTTGGCTGATCGTTACTGAACCATCTAACCGTTAAATCTAATCACGTAATTTATTATGTCCGTTTCTGCGACTCGGCCGAATCGTTTTATCGATAACGTAGGACGCGCTCTTGCCGAGGGCGAAATTAGGCGGAGCTGCTGAAAGCCAGAGACAGGCGTGTTTGCTTTGAACGTCGAAATATTGAGTGTGTACTTAGCGGGCGCATCAAAATATTTTGGTGCGTTTATAAATATTTATTGCCAAAGTTTGGCGTAAAATTCGCGTTGATCTCTCGCGAGGCACACGATAACACTGGATATGTCCATAAATAAAGTGTGATATTTTATTCCCCTTGCGGCGTGTTTACAGGAAAATGTCGGGTGTCCCAAAACTCACGCAAGTTTTGAATTTTGCGCCATTTGTGTGGTACAGTGTTGCCAACGAAAAAAAAAACAGCGTGACAACTGACAGATGAGGGTTATTAAAACTGGAGCACTACACAAAAGAACAACGCGTTTTCACTGTTGAGCAATATTTTAAAAATAATGAATTTGTATAAAAAATGCGACTAACTACAATTTGTCTCGCATATTACAACAAATATATGTAACTATACCCGTGTACCCAAATAACAAAGGGGTTTCGTAGTGATTTGAAAAGCAAACAATTTTGATGCCCTCTAACGGCTAAATGAGGTAACTTAGGATAGATGTAAGTTTAGTTAAATCTGCTTATTTCGAGCCCAGAAAACAATGGTAGCTCCTTGTGCGCGATATTTTGGGGCAACCTGTATATTTTAAGCGAATTGTCACCATTTTGCTCCTACAAACATTTTATTTCATTTTAAGAGTTCTATTATTGGCTGACAAATTAACATCACTTTTTGAATTATCGTCAATATTCTATCGCGTAAAACTACATTAAAATGCGTAACATTTCCAAAATCTTTAAAGATAAGTGTCATATACACTCAGTAAAAAAATTTAAGGGTGCAGAAAAATTTCCAAATTTTTTTAGTGAAGATTCTAATTTTGCTGCCCATGGGCTCAGAAATTTTTTTCTGGCTTAATCAGTGCAATAGTCATTTAGCCTGATTCCCCAGCTTCAATTTGTTTATTTTTAATTTTCTGTACGATTATTTGTCATCGAGATATCGGCTATTGAGTGAAAAGTCACCTTATTTTTTGAAAATCGATATCTTATGAATTAATGATCGTACAGCGAATTTAAGGTGTGTTTTGGAAACTTGAATCCTCTCGAGGGCCTTTTGGTATGTTTGAAAAAAAATTATACTCAGTAAATTTGAAAAAATGCAAAAAAATAACTTTTTTTACTGTTTTGGAAAATCGGCGATTACTTTGCGAATATTGCGAAAAGTACCAATATTTGTAGGGTTTTTTAGCTCCATACTTACCCATGAGGCCTGTAAATTTTGAAATCGATCGGTCGTACCGTTTTCCTTTCCTGAGTAGTCAAATTTTTATAAAAAGCAGCACGTTTATTACTCCTTAAACATCAATTAATGATGATTAAGTTAAACGAATTTCTTTTTGCTTTATTTTCTCACGATTTCGCGTTAAATACTCATCAAATATCGAAAAAAATCAAAATTTAAAAAATAAATAATTTTTCAAAAATTTTTTTTTCAAAATTTCAAATTTTTTTTTTGTAAATTTCAACATTTGGACATTAATCCTAACTCGATGAAATACGACATGTGAAGAAAAAAATCGCATCAAAACTGAATAGAAAATGATAAAATATAATTTTCTGAACATTTTAAAATGAAAAAAAAAGAACATTTTTTCAAAATATCATTTTTTTTTTAATTTCAACATTTCAAATATCGAAAAAAAAATCGCATCAAAATAACAGAAAATGATAAAAAATATAATTTTCTGAACATTTTAAAATCAAAAAAAAATATATATTTTTTCAAAATTAATTTTTTTTGTTAATTTCAACATTTAAAATATCGAAAAAAAAATCAAAATATTGAGTGAAAAAAATCAAATTTAAAAAAAAAAATTGTCAAAATTAAAAATGTTTTTTTTTGTAAATTTCAACATTTGGAAGAAAGAAAACGCATCAAACCTGAACAGAAAATGNACAACTAGATTATAATAAAGCAACACACCAAATTTCATTAAAATCAGTTAGATAGTTTTCGCAAAATAATTTTTTGAAAAAAATTTAGAAAAAAAATTTTGGAAAGAAATTTTGGAAAAAAAATTTCGAATTTTCAAAATGTTGAACAGCCTTAAATAAAACATCTAGATACTTGAGAATTTTGAATTATAATATTTGAAAAAAACTAAATTACAAATTGATAAATGTAATATAAATGTTCAAGTATCTAGATGATTTACAACATTTTGAAAATTCGAAAAATTTTTTAAAAAAATTATTTTACGAAAACTATCGAACAGATTTTAATGAAATTTGGTGTGTTGTTTTTTTATACTCTAGAATGCCCTCGCTGCAATTGAAATATTTTAAGAAATATCCAAAAACCTTGATCATTTTGCCTTTTTTCATCAATTATTGATTTTTTGCAACATAGCTAATAAATTTAAACATTTTTAACGAACAGTATATTGTACAAAATTCAATTCTAGAACTTTGTTTCCTCTTCAATATTCTTCCAAAATGAATAGGTTCCAAGATATAAGTTCATAAAAAACTCAGATAAAATAGGTATTTTTTTTAAATTTTGTACACATTTTTGCAATTTTGAAAATGTTCCAGACCTCGCCCAGATCTAGGGATCTACACTTTATTACTGTACTGTATTGCTGAAGGTAATCCAGAAAAAATTTGCTTCTCCCCTCTCACATCCACCTCAAAACAGATCCGCCTTGGTCTACAATGTTTGTAGGTTTTTTAATATGACCATGAAGCATGTAATTTTTAAAATAGATCGGTCGAACCGTTTTCGTTTTCCTGAATCGTCGAAGTTTTATAAAAAATTAAAAGAGCAGATTTATTGCTCCTTAAACATCAGTTTGTGATGATTAAGATGAAATCATTTTTTTTGCTTTATTTTTTGCACAATTTCACGTTAAATATTCATCAAATATCGAATTAAAAAAAGATCAAAATTTTGAAAAAGAAATTAAATTTTTCAAAATATTTCAAATGTACAACTGTTGAAATTTACAAAAAAAATTAAAATTTTGAAAAAAAAATTTTTTTTTTAATTTGATTTCTTTTTTCCAAAATTGAGCGATAAGTTACAAGTGGCGCAGGTAGCCATTCTCTTAAATCCGTGAACGTACTTTACAGCTTACTTCGACTTCCATCCTCTTGAAACGTTGGATGATCGTTACCGAACCATCTAACCGTTAAATCTAATCACGTAATTTATTATGTCCGTTTCTGCGACTCGGCCGAAACGTTTTATCGATAACGTAGGACGCGCTCTTGCCGAGGGCGAAATTAGGCGGAGCTGCTGAAAGCCAGAGACAGGCGTGTTTGCTTTGAACGTCGAAATATTGAGTGTGTACTTAGCGGGCGCATCAAAATATTTTGATGCGTTTATAAATATTTATTGCCGAAGTTTGGCGTAAAATTCGCGTTGATCTCTCGCGAGGCACACGATAACACTGGATATGTCCATAAATAAAGTGTGATATTTTATTCCCCTTGCGGCGTGTTTACAGGAAAATGTCGGGTGTCCCAAAACTCACGCAAGTTTTGAATTTTGCGCCATTTGTGTGGTACAGTGTTGCCAACGAAAAAAAAACAGCGTGACAACTGACAGATGAGGGTTATTAAAACTGGAGCACTACACAAAAGAACAACGCGTTTTCACTGTTGAGCAATATTTTANAAAAAAAATATTTTTTTCAATATTTCAAATTTTTTTTTGGAAATTTTGGCCATTTGGACATTAATCTTAATTAGATGAAATGCGGCATGTGAAGAAAGAAATCGCATCAAACCTGAACAGAAAATGGTAAAAAATATAATTTTCTGAACATTTTAATAAAAAAAAAATATTTTTTCAAAATTTCAATTTTCTTTTTATTTCAACTTTTTAAATATCGAAAAAAAAATCAAAATATTGAATGTGAAATAAAATAAAATTTAAAAAAAATATTTTTTTCAATATTTCAAATTTTTTTTTGGAAATTTTGGCCATTTGGACATTAATCTTAATTAGATGAAATGCGGCATGTGAAGAAAGAAATCGCATCAAACCTGAACAGAAAATGGTAAAAAATATAATTTTCTGAACATTTTAATAAAAAAAAAATATTTTTTCAAAATTTCAATTTTCTTTTTATTTCAACTTTTTAAATATCGAAAAAAAAATCAAAATATTGAATGTGAAATAAAATAAAATTTAAAAAAAATATTTTTTTCAATATTTCAAATTTTTTTTTGGAAATTTTGGCCATTTGGACATTAATCTTAATTAGATGAAATGCGGCATGTGAAGAAAGAAATCGCATCAAACCTGAACAGAAAATGGTAAAAAATATAATTTTCTGAACATTTTAATAAAAAAAAAATATTTTTTCAAAATTTCAATTTTCTTTTTATTTCAACTTTTTAAATATCGAAAAAAAAATCAAAATATTGAATGTGAAATAAAATAAAATTTAAAAAAAATATTTTTTTCAATATTTCAAATTTTTTTTTGGAAATTTTGGCCATTTGGACATTAATCTTAATTAGATGAAATGCGGCATGTGAAGAAAGAAATCGCATCAAACCTGAACAGAAAATGGTAAAAAATATAATTTTCTGAACATTTTAATAAAAAAAAAATATTTTTTCAAAATTTCAATTTTCTTTTTATTTCAACTTTTTAAATATCGAAAAAAAAATCAAAATATTGAATGTGAAATAAAATAAAATTTAAAAAAAATATTTTTTTCAATATTTCAAATTTTTTTTTGGAAATTTTGGCCATTTGGACATTAATCTTAATTAGATGAAATGCGGCATGTGAAGAAAGAAATCGCATCAAACCTGAACAGAAAATGGTAAAAAATATAATTTTCTGAACATTTTAATAAAAAAAAAATATTTTTTCAAAATTTCAATTTTCTTTTTATTTCAACTTTTTAAATATCGAAAAAAAAATCAAAATATTGAATGTGAAATAAAATAAAATTTAAAAAAAATATTTTTTTCAATATTTCAAATTTTTTTTTGGAAATTTTGGCCATTTGGACATTAATCTTAATTAGATGAAATGCGGCATGTGAAGAAAGAAATCGCATCAAACCTGAACAGAAAATGGTAAAAAATATAATTTTCTGAACATTTTAATAAAAAAAAAATATTTTTTCAAAATTTCAATTTTCTTTTTATTTCAACTTTTTAAATATCGAAAAAAAAATCAAAATATTGAATGTGAAATAAAATAAAATTTAAAAAAAATATTTTTTTCAATATTTCAAATTTTTTTTTGGAAATTTTGGCCATTTGGACATTAATCTTAATTAGATGAAATGCGGCATGTGAAGAAAGAAATCGCATCAAACCTGAACAGAAAATGGTAAAAAATATAATTTTCTGAACATTTTAATAAAAAAAAAATATTTTTTCAAAATTTCAATTTTCTTTTTATTTCAACTTTTTAAATATCGAAAAAAAAATCAAAATATTGAATGTGAAATAAAATAAAATTTAAAAAAAATATTTTTTTCAATATTTCAAATTTTTTTTTGGAAATTTTGGCCATTTGGACATTAATCTTAATTAGATGAAATGCGGCATGTGAAGAAAGAAATCGCATCAAACCTGAACAGAAAATGGTAAAAAATATAATTTTCTGAACATTTTAATAAAAAAAAAATATTTTTTCAAAATTTCAATTTTCTTTTTATTTCAACTTTTTAAATATCGAAAAAAAAATCAAAATATTGAATGTGAAATAAAATAAAATTTAAAAAAAATATTTTTTTCAATATTTCAAATTTTTTTTTGGAAATTTTGGCCATTTGGACATTAATCTTAATTAGATGAAATGCGGCATGTGAAGAAAGAAATCGCATCAAACCTGAACAGAAAATGGTAAAAAATATAATTTTCTGAACATTTTAATAAAAAAAAAATATTTTTTCAAAATTTCAATTTTCTTTTTATTTCAACTTTTTAAATATCGAAAAAAAAATCAAAATATTGAATGTGAAATAAAATAAAATTTAAAAAAAATATTTTTTTCAATATTTCAAATTTTTTTTTGGAAATTTTGGCCATTTGGACATTAATCTTAATTAGATGAAATGCGGCATGTGAAGAAAGAAATCGCATCAAACCTGAACAGAAAATGGTAAAAAATATAATTTTCTGAACATTTTAATAAAAAAAAAATATTTTTTCAAAATTTCAATTTTCTTTTTATTTCAACTTTTTAAATATCGAAAAAAAAATCAAAATATTGAATGTGAAATAAAATAAAATTTAAAAAAAATATTTTTTTCAATATTTCAAATTTTTTTTTGGAAATTTTGGCCATTTGGACATTAATCTTAATTAGATGAAATGCGGCATGTGAAGAAAGAAATCGCATCAAACCTGAACAGAAAATGGTAAAAAATATAATTTTCTGAACATTTTAATAAAAAAAAAATATTTTTTCAAAATTTCAATTTTCTTTTTATTTCAACTTTTTAAATATCGAAAAAAAAATCAAAATATTGAATGTGAAATAAAATAAAATTTAAAAAAAATATTTTTTTCAATATTTCAAATTTTTTTTTGGAAATTTTGGCCATTTGGACATTAATCTTAATTAGATGAAATGCGGCATGTGAAGAAAGAAATCGCATCAAACCTGAACAGAAAATGGTAAAAAATATAATTTTCTGAACATTTTAATAAAAAAAAAATATTTTTTCAAAATTTCAATTTTCTTTTTATTTCAACTTTTTAAATATCGAAAAAAAAATCAAAATATTGAATGTGAAATAAAATAAAATTTAAAAAAAATATTTTTTTCAATATTTCAAATTTTTTTTTGGAAATTTTGGCCATTTGGACATTAATCTTAATTAGATGAAATGCGGCATGTGAAGAAAGAAATCGCATCAAACCTGAACAGAAAATGGTAAAAAATATAATTTTCTGAACATTTTAATAAAAAAAAAATATTTTTTCAAAATTTCAATTTTCTTTTTATTTCAACTTTTTAAATATCGAAAAAAAAATCAAAATATTGAATGTGAAATAAAATAAAATTTAAAAAAAATATTTTTTTCAATATTTCAAATTTTTTTTTGGAAATTTTGGCCATTTGGACATTAATCTTAATTAGATGAAATGCGGCATGTGAAGAAAGAAATCGCATCAAACCTGAACAGAAAATGATACAAAATATAACTTTCTAAACATTTTAAAATCAAAAAAAATATATTTTTTCAAAATTGAATTTTTTTCCAAAATTGCCTCTTTTTTCGATAAGACCATTATTCACGAAGTTACAGCCTTTCAAAAACCACAAAAAAAAAATAGAAATTTTTCCGTACCTTAATTTTTTTGCTAAGTTGCTAAAAAAATTGTATGTACAGAGGACTTACAAATACTATTTTGTAAAGAAAAAATCAATAAGGGCAGTCCGAAAATGATTCTTCTGCACGGCACTGGAAACTGGTCCACTGTAAAACCTGACTGCGCACAATGCGACCTGCACTGCGGGCGACAACGTGTGATAAAAACGGACAAAAAACTTGAAAGAATTTCGCAAGGAAAGGAATAAATAGAATTTTATAGCACCTATTTTATATCAGCAAATTCAACTGCTTTTGCCGCTATTGTCACTATTAATTATTAATAAAATTAATTTGTGGTTTTAATTAATAAAATAATTTGATATATCTGATGTTACAATAACTGCTCAAAATTTTGTCTACCGACGTGTAAACACATTTGGGTCCGTCTTACTCAGTTTCTCCGAACTAACACAAACAATGTCCTGTTTCACAATAGCACAAATGTTTCACCATAGCACAAATGTTGTCTTGTTTCACCATAAATTAAAACGATATCCATCAACTCCGAGTTGCTATACACGCAAACCATTTTTGACACTAACTGCTAAAAAACTATTGTAAACACTGCTGCAACGACGATTGTAAAATCGGATTTTAGTATTCGGAGTCGCTGAGGCCACGTGGCTCTCCATGTGTATTGCGACTGACGCTAGAGACTACAGTTGTCTAGCGATGTAATGCTTGAAAGTACTACAACTTCAACAATTTTTTTTCTCGGAAACTATAAGGATTTTACAAAATTTTTTTACGATATTGACTCCATTTCTCATGCCGCATTTATTCCCAATTTTTTTTGGATAAGTTGTGAATGACCCTGTACACTTGAAAAGCTCTTCTAACTGTTTTTTATGGTATAAAGATCTACAGGGTTTTCCATTTAGTTAGGCCTATATTTCGGATATGCGACACTCAAATTACATCGAGGTATATGCGTAAAAGAAATTAGAAAAAATCTCTTTCGTACTTAGAAAAAGTGACCACCATGATTATGCCCAACTAGAAGTGTCCCTTGGGGATGTTGGGTGAAAGCTGGGCAAAAAAGAACCGCTCGCGCTCCGATTTTCGCTCACCTTCCGAAACCTTCCCCGCAAAACAAAAAAGATAAACACGTCGGTCGGCGGGTACGAAAATAGCCAGCGCTCCTCGGGATATTTTATATTTATATCACTCCATGTGTGTCAGTATCGCTCGTGATCCCGGACCGCGAGCACGCGCCGCGTCGTTACCATGGACCACCCATCGTCGCCCAACGACCGCCAACAACCCCCGATCTAGTGCCAGTGACCGAAACGCCAAAGCAGATGCTTCACCGCTGGTGCCGCGTGGTGATAAACAAGGTTCTGCTGTTCGCAATACGGTGCTTTCTAGTGGTGAGGTGTATGTATAGTTGTCAGTGTATGACGATGAACCCCATATCGCACAGCGAGATAGTGAGGATTATTGAGAAGCTCGAGAAGAAGACAGCAGTTCAGCCCACAGGTTATATAATTTTCTAGAAACGGCACACTCGACGTTTCCAACGAGAACACTCCGTTCTTTGTCAAACTGGAAGTTGCGAAACGCACACCAAGGCAGTTAGGGCCAAGTTTTCAATGTGTGGTTAAGTAATATGGGTACAAATTTAACATGGGAGAAAGGAAAATACTTTTAACGGCAATATTTATGTGACTTCTAAGCGGAAAATATTAGATTGCAATACCAACTATGCTAACAAACTCTATTTTAAAGCTATTTCAGATCTACAAGTTTGTTAATAAATATTATCAAATGAAGTCAACGATGTTCTTTGATACCAGAAATCTAATTACGCAAAAGATATCCATACAAAATTACACCAGCAAGTAAACAGCTAGCAATACAGCGAGAAGATTTTTTTGCTACCGTTAGTAAAAGTTCGCTAACCGTAGCAAAATATCTGCATTAAATAAGGGCCAAATGCGTTATCTTCCTACCGTAACGAAATATGCATTGCTAATAAATAAAAAGTAAAACAAAAATACTTTATCCACAATCGTCTAAAGTGATATTTTATCCACTAGTGGATTTCACTTTATTTCACTAGTAAAATAATAAAGAAATAATAAACCTATAGTAAATCAAATTTAACTTATTTACTTGTTAACATTAACATTAACATTAACATTTATAGTAACAGACAATTCGTTTTTTGTTTTATCACATTCAACTTCCTCTCAGTTAATAACAGCCCTTGTAGCATTGTTGCAATCATTTTCGGAACGCATAACATTTGCCGAAGTTTGTGAAGAATTTGCACAAGTTACGGATGTCTCTTGTATATTTTCCTTGGATTTTCCTTTTGTTAGATATAGACTCCTAAACATAACTTTCCGTTACAAAGTAGTTCTTCCATCCACCATGCCGTTTGATG
>NW_019418717.1:5523-11843 GCF_000390285.2 Anoplophora glabripennis | reverse complement strand
AATTTGACATACCTAACGTTGCAACAACTGTTCAAAATTTTGTCAACCGACGTGTAAACACATTTGGGCCCGTCTTACTCAGTTTCTCGAACTATCACAAATGTTGTCTTGTTTCACCATAACACAAATGTTTCACCATAATACAAATGTTGTCTTGCTTCACCGTAAATTAAAACGATATCCATCAATTCTTGGTTGCTATACGCGCAAGCCATTTTTGACACCAACTATTAAACACTATTGTAAACACTATCGCAACGACGATTGTAAAATCGGATTTCAGTATTCGGAGTCGCTGAGGCCACGTAGCTCTCCACGAGTATTGCGAAAGATGCTAGAAACTACAGTTGTCCAGTGATGTAATGCTTGAAAGTACTACAACTTCAATAATTTTTTCTCGGAAACTATAAGGATTTTATAAAAAATTTTTACGATATTGATTCCATTTTTCCTGCCGTATATATTCCCAATTTTTTTTTTTTGTATTTCTCGCCAACAAGAACTTCACCGAATAATTTGAAACATTTATTTTATCGTTTAATAAAATAATCGCCGTCTTTTTTTATACATATTTCTTTGAACGCTATTCTATCCTTCTTCAAAATTTCGTCCTGATCTCATTGATTTCTATGACCTTTTTCCAAGCGTGATCGTAAACTTTTGATTTCTCAAATTCTCGTTTCTTTATTGCGGTCTTTACCTACGTTCGTCTATTCAATTTCCAATGTTCACATGTCGAAAAATACAAATATAATATTAATGATTCACAAAGTATGCTGTAAATACAATCTTTTGAATCATTACTTGGGCGCGTCTTTGACAAAACACTCCGTACTCAAGTAATAGTTGTCTGAAAATCTGTCCTTATATTATATTTTTTACCTATACTGCTCAGTTTTTTCGTTAGTTCAGAAATATATGGAACTTTTATTACCTACCTATGTAATTTTATCTTTTGAAGAAATCAAATTGGCTCTATCGTACAAAACATTTAATTACACGCTTGTTTGTATCAGTATAACGAATCGAATTAAAAGTAGTGTTAGTTGGTTTCCTATAATCACTCATAAAATTATCTAAAAGGCAATTTATTATCATTTTCTAAAATAAATTATCTACAAAAATAAATGCCCCAATGGTAGGCCAGATTGGAAAAATTTTCATTCAAATGCTGGGTTTTTTCTTTACATTATATCCATAAAAATATTATTTAAAATTGGCGATAAAGAAGATCTCTTTACAGTTAGGATTTTTTTTTGAGGAAATTCATTATTTAATTGAAAATAGCTATGAAAACAGATAAACAAATTTAGACTGATTTTAGTAAGAAACAAATTGATTTTCGAGGCGTCAACAACGTATTGAATGTCATGGGCATATTGGTTTCTTGATAACGTACATATTTTATCTGAAACTTTTTTTGATAGAACTCAGTTCTGAAAAGTTATTGGGGTGTTCATGCCTTTTTGGGACACCCAGTGTAGTAATGTATACCGTCGTTGAAGAAACAATACCCCTGATCTAATTTTAGGTTCTTGGCATCAAAATAACCAACAAATTATTACTTCAATTTTCAAATTCTTCAAAAATACGGTATTAGACTACAGAGATGCTAAAAATGTCACTTATTCTTTATTTGTTATTTTTCTGCTGTTTGATTGTGATATTTCATGTTATTATTAACCTTTGTTCTTTCGGTACAAGGCTTCATTTGATTAATTTTTTTCCACATGCAAACTTTCCAAATAAATAAAGAGAAAATTAACAGAGATACAAAAAAAAAATAAATTGTTCTCATTGCGGATCAAACTAGAGTTTAATGAGAATCCACTACTCAGTTCTCGGAATTTGTTGGTGGATTGCAGGAAATATTAGTTACAAGTTATATGAAAAATTATTATTGTGAAGCCAACCTGTAATATGATATTTATTTTTAGTCGTATTCAATAGAGATATCATCATAACATTTAATTTAATTGGTATATGTCACTAACATAATTGCTAGTTATATTAATCTTACAAATATTTTTTGTATCATGTTTTTTTACAGAGCGTTGTTTATAATAAATATTAAGTTCCTGCAAACCTATATATTATGTTTATAGCATATTTTTTTGACATACTTATTAAATAATAATGAAGCAGTATTCAGGTTGTATTTCAAGAGGATTTCCTACGAACCTATTATTCAAACAAAGAATCGAATACTTTAGTATTTAAAATATTTTGGATGTAACAAGAATATTGTAACGAATTTTAGTTTATCCCTAAAATGATCCCTAAAGGCTCATCCTATATAGTCCAGGTGCTAGAGCATACGAGACGTCTGTATTTTAAGTCATCTATTTTGTTATACAGAAAAATCCCAAATATTATGTAGAATAAGAATCCCAGTGTACCTGTTACAAAAAACCATTACTAAATTCAGAGGAACAACAAACATACAAAAAGAACGAAAAATTACCCATTTTTCGACATATTCTTCCATGTAACATTGAAAGTAAGTCCTAAATAAAAAAAGTCATCCTTTATTTTTTGTTAGTTGACGATTTTCTAAAATACAATAAGTGCGAATCAAAGAAGTTGAATTTTACATTAACAATGGGCGAAAAATCATATGTATATTTGGAGCAATTTTTAAAATTTAAAAGTAAAGATTTATAAATACATATTGATGAAACTCTGTAAACAAGTAGTAAAATATGGCAATTCTACCGTAAAAATTTTGCAACGAACGATGGCGCGGTTTTCGTTTCAAAGGATTGTTAATTAAGAAAATTTCAAAAAGTTTATTGCATACCGNAATAAAATAAAGATCATACCAGTAACCCGTAGAAATTTAACAAATTATCTATGTCTAAGCTTAGTGTAACAGTTGAAGGGAAACTTGCATCAAGTCACCAAATAGCGCTGCAAATACTTTTTACGATAAAATTAAATGAGTAAAGTAAACTTATATAAATATTGCTGCCATCAAAAAGAAAATAAAAAGTTAAACAATTTAAAAAATAGAGTCTGAAGGTGTGATTCACGACCAAAAAGAACTGACAGAAGTGGGAATTATTTGTTACAGCTACGAAACGATGTTGAAGAATTCGAATTTGAGGTCCGTTGAATTTCTAACCCTGCGTGTTTACCGCAATTGTTTAAAACCACCAAGTTTTTTATTTCGGGCTTTAGCGCTAAACTCTATATCCCTCTCACCGGTTTTCAAGGGTGTTGATCACGAATATGATGATCATGATCTTCCTCGGCCCTCGCCACCACTCCTTCAAACAGGTCAAAACTACCCCCAATCTTCCATAAAATTAAAATGTAGTTTTCGCCAGTTCGATGAAGTTGCGACACTTGCGGAGGGTCGTGATCATCATATTCGCGATCAGCACAGGAGATATAGAGTTCATTGCAGGAAATCAGTGTTAGAAATTCAACGGACTTCAAATTCGGTTTCAACACTCTCGGTCTGGAGTACTTGCTTGTTGTAACAAATATTTTCCTAGCTTTGACATTCTTTCACTACATTAATTTCTAACGATTCATCTATCCTATCCAAAATGGCCTGACTCATTCTTTTCTGCACGTTGTCATTCAATGATTGAATAAAAAAGTGGTTTAAAGTGTTCCAAATCTCTTCTAATTACACTATATAGCGTAAAATCGAAACAAAAATTAAGTTATTTAAAAATATTTATAAAATTTAGTGATCCGGGGTCACTGAGCCCTAACATCATGGGGTTGATTTTTAAACTTAATTTTGCTTTACTAGAAAGAAATATCTCACAATGAAAATATTCATATTTAATAGCACCAAATTCACCAAAAACACTTTTTCAGTTTTCCTTTAAAAAACGTGTAACCATAATGACTACAAACTAAATGACATTTTTTTAATTTTATTTATCTACTTTCGCCTACTTATCACTGAATTCTGATAATTGTTGATTAATCATCCTAGCTAGTGGTAGAACAAATAATGTATGTTGTATGATATATTTCTACGAAACGTAGATACACAAAAAAACAACATAGGTACCTATTTGACTTTGTCATTTTGATCAAAAGTTTTAAAAATGAACATTGTAAGTTGACGAAACGTCAACTTGTGACGTGTTACAATGTCTGTAGTGAAATTACAGCCATTATCTACTTCCTCAGAGTGAGATATTTCTCGTTAAGCAAAAATAGTTTATAAAATCGATACCTTGACTAATTCTTTTGGCGCAAGGAGATATTCATTATAAAGTTTAGAAATATTTTTAATAATTTAGTTTATGTTTTTCAGATGAAAAATATTAAATTGTAAATATAACATAAAATAAAGTTGCCTTTTAAAATGATTATATATACATCCTTACCGATAGAAAAAAAATACCAACCTCAAAATGAATAAATAATATTAGCATGCATGTGGTTGGTTATCATATTGCAATATAAATTTGGCGGCTAATTAAATATTAACTGTGGTATAAATGTATTGTCCCATTTATAAATTTTTCTGAAAACTTAAAGTAGTATGTATTTTTATATTACATTAATCTGATATCAATAAAAAACTTTGTCAAAAGAGGGAAAAGTAATTATATTAAAACTTTTCTTAACGAAATTTGTAATTAACGTGGCTTATTCTAACTATACATCATAACTGTTACAATCTTATTGTGCTTATTTTAATATTTGCGTTAATATAATATTTTAACACTGATGGATGAAATTTATAGATTATAGTTAAATTCGCTTAATAATATCAGAAGGGACACGTTGGCTTTGCGTCTTAAAAATAATTGGTTAATAACAGGCTAACATATTCTAGGAAAAATAAATAAATAAATAAATAAACAATCATCAATACTAAAAATACCTATTTTTACACTTTTATAACCATTTAGATTTTTTTTTTAATTTTCAACATTTTACTCTATAAACAATTATTTATTGCTCAGGGAATTTTCTATGCAATCGACAAAATCTTGCACATTTAAAAACTACGTCGTAACCCCTTGCTTTTTAACCAAATACGACATGATTCTACTGTGTAGATTCTGAGATATAGAAGCGTAAAGTTAATAATAATTTATAGCTTAGTAAGTGAAGCCGAGAAAAAAATATGACTTTATAGCTAACTACAAGTACTTTCAATATCCGTCTACTGCATTTTTGACATAAAAGCTTAATGAAAGAAAAATCAAGAAAGGTACCATGGTCACTGGAATTTCTCGGCAGAGCGGGAATAATATAATTATTTTTTAAAAGCATAATTCTTTAAACTCAAAATTCGTGCAAAAATTATTTATTTTATTGATTTTTGATGACATATTCGTATTCCTCTTAAATTGCTATATTAAATTAAAAAAAAAAATCGTCTTGATAAGTCCGAGAGAAGTCATCTTTTATCGCTCATACGCATTTTGGAAACCATGCGGCGCGCGATACTCTCCCACACCACTCCCGTTCTGCCGAGAAATTCCAGTGACACGGTACCTTTCTTGGTACCGTGGTATTTTTCCTTCTAAATAAAGAATGACTTTTTTATTTAGTGCTTACTTTCAATATTACGGGAAAAATATATCGAAAAACTGGTTATTTTTCGGTCAATTTGTATATTGTTGTTTCCCTGAATTTAGAAATTGGTTTTTTGGAATAGGCAAACTCGGATTCTTATTGTACATAATATTTGGGATTTTTGTGTACAACAAAATAGATACTTTAAACACAAATGCCAAAGCCTATTTTTACTGCTCTTCCTCCTGGTCTAAAAGGAGTTGATTTCAAAGTGAAGCAGTCTTTTATCATTAACAACTATCTTCATTTGAGTAGAAACTATCAAGTGAAAAGGAAATCAGGAGGGTTCTGAGTGATTACAACTGTCAAAAAAAATGTATGCCAAATCCTCAATCCTGCCAATAATCCTCAATGGCAGACGTTGATGAACCATTTCTAACTGAAACTTCTGTGCCGTTTGGTTATCTTTCATTAACATAGATAATAGACTTATTATACTTATAATTTTATTATGGTTTCTGAGCTTTGGATGCGAAGAACTCAAGAAACAAAGTTGTTATTGCAAATGTAGAAGATTCTCTTTAACGTCAATTTTATTATTATTTTTTTGACATTTGAAACTCATCAGGATCCTCTTTATTCCTACGTTACAGGTCAAGTTTTGTTCAAATTATTACGAGCCCAGGCTCATAATAGTTCGGTCAGGCATAATTTTACAACTAATATAATATTTAAATAAAAGTACTAATACTCTGATAACTATTTTATTAAAGAAAAATATTGGTAACAGAAACATAATGTTCCTGTTATGGAATGGCCCT
>NW_019418717.1:0-3594 GCF_000390285.2 Anoplophora glabripennis | reverse complement strand
CGCCGAATCCGAATCCGGTGTCCGTTTGACGCGATTAGCTCTGGTTCAAGGTCAGTTCAAGGTCAAATGTCGAAAATCAATTGTCAACAAACTAAACCTACGTGTCTATACGTTTTTGGGATCGCTGAATCCGAATCCGGTGTCCGTTTGACGCGATTAGCTCTGGTTTAAGGTCAGTTCAAGGTCAAATGTTATGTTTCAAGACAATTGCAAGAAAATTTCTATTCATAAAATACTTTTAGAATTTAGACATATTCTGAAAATTAAATAAGTTCGGATTAAAATTATGAATTATACACTTTGACGTGGATTTCCATTACAGTCGTTTTAGCAGATAATGTCAACAGAAACAAAAAAATCATATTTACGTGTTATTGTGGTATAAAAAGGAAGCTAAAAATAATTAAAGGGTTTTTGCGCAGTTTTTTGTCTCCATGTATCCCAACTTTGCGGCATGATTTGATCGGATTGCTTCTATTCAGTCCCAATGAATTAAGGGATTGGATTGAGAGCTTACCGAAATTTTAATCCTTACTGATTATTTCATGAATGTCCAGCAGTTTCAATCAGTTTAGGCCATTTTTGTGCGGATAGCAAGTTTTTAACGAATACAACTTTTAGAAAATGAACTTGTTTAAACTAACAACAGCTGATAAATGCTCTGAAAAAAATAATAATAAGACCAAATAACTGAAAACGTATTTGAAGCAGACATTTCTAATTTTAGTCCGGTTTCTATAATCTACAACTCCTGCAAAATCCTGGAAATATTATTGCATGGTAGTATCAAATTGTTATTCGTAACCGAATGTCCACCTGTTACCACGGATTCATGAGGTGCCTGTCAATGAACACTAATTGACTTACATTACATATTTTTTTTCAGAATCCTTAAATACGTAGCTACAAACTGATGTAAAATATACAGATTTCTCAAAAGCCACCGCTACTGTCAATACGTTGTTTACAATGGCCCCTTTTGGTGTAGTTCAGGGTTCTATTCTGGGACTATTATTATTTAATTTATTTATAAATAACTTAACTGATGTGTTAGATTTTTGCTTTATCCAGTTGATATGAAAATGTTCACAACAATTAAAATCTTAGAAGATAGTACACGAGTTCATGTTATTTTAGGCAATTCATCCAGAGGCATATAAAATAAATTAATAAATTGCCACTCAATGCTGCAAAGTGTAAGGTTATGCTTCAAATATCTTGTTCAAGGGTGACGCAACCAAAAATTCTCGCCACCTATCGGATGACAATGGGAATGAAATTTGGATTCAGCATTTCATGAATAGTTGACGATCATTTAATTGACTCTATGGAACTTCCTGAGAGACAACGCAAAACGTTATTTGAATTTAACGATTTATTTTAGTTATTGGAAGATGTACCATAAATAATCGTCATGGCATATGGTATTTACATGATGGAGCCCCACCTCATTATCCAATCCTTTATACATCGTATAAAGTTTCTGTCCTCCAAGAGAATTTTAAAAAAGCGATGGAAACGCAGTATTGGCCAAAGGGGGCTTGTATTCAACGGTTTTTTGTGATGCGCAAGAGGAGAAAGGAAGACGTAATGTGAGTTTTGAGCCTGAAATTTTGTTGTTAAATGCTCAGAGTTTAAATGTAAATAAAATTGACGATCTCTATGTAGATATAAGTGATTATGCAAACTTATCATTTCTTTGTTTCACTGAAATTTGGGGAAGTTCGGAATCTGTACATGCTTTACACATCAGTGGATTTAAGTTGGCTAGTTATTTTTGCAGATCTATTCATAATGGTGGGGGAGTTGCAATTTTTGTTAAAAATAATATTGATGTTGCACTCATAGACCTTCATAATTATTGTGTAGAAAAAGATTTTGAAATATGTGCTTTATATTGGAGGTACAACAATACCAAAACTGTTTTGTTAAATTGTTACAGATCGCCTTCAGGCAATGTAAAATTGTTTTTTGACAGATTGTCTGATGTACTAAATGTAGTAAGTAAAAACGATACTCGAATTATTTTATCGGGTGATTTTAATATGGACTCCTTTGGTAACTCAAAGGAATTTATTTTATTATGTAATTTATTAGAATGTTTTAATTTGGTTGGTCTTGTAAAATGGCCTACACGAGTGACGGGGACCAACCTGAGTACGATAGACCATATTTTTATAAATTTTAAATTTAAGGGACCTTGTTGTGTATTTGATAATATAATATCGGATCATAGAACAGTGCTTTGTGATTTAGGTATGAGAGAATTAAAAAAGGTTGCAAGGAATGATTCATTTTTTAAAAGAAATTTTAGTGAGACAAATATAATAGAATTTATGACAGCCATTTCCAGTGAAAGTTGGCACGAACTTTATAGTTATACACATATTAATGCCGCATTTACCTATTTTAATAACGTGTTTTTGTATTATTTTAACATTTATTTTCCGTATCGTAAATATTATAATGCAGCATATGATAAAAAATGGGTAGATGATAAGGTTCGATTGTCTAGTGTAAAGTTAAAAAATATTTACAACCTACGAAAGAATTTTCCCGAGTTAATCCCTACATATAAAAAAGAAAAAATTAAACACCAGCAGTTGGTTGAACAAACTAAAAAAGTTTATTATCAGAATAAAATAATGTTATCAGATAATCAGACGCGGTCTGCATGGAAAGTAATGTCAGAATTAAGTAATAAAAATAAAACGCATAATAGTATCCAGTTAACTGTGGATGGAATTTCTTATATTGAACCTGCGATAGTGGCTTCATTGTTCAATGACTTTTTTATAAGCGCCCCTCAGAGAGTAGTTGACCTTATACCTAATAGGGCAGACAATTTGAATATTAATAATATTTATACAAAAAATCGTTGCAGTATGTATTTACATCCATTTNCCAGTCATTACTCGTGTAAGGATATTTTTAAAAATTTTAAAATTCTACCTTTACCATGTCTGTTCATATTTGAGATCTGCTTATATGTATTCAAAAATAAAAGTAAATTTGTTTTAAGTGATGCACTCCTCAAGTATAATACAAGACACAATACGAATTTACATGTTCCATTCGCTAGAATTAGAATAACGTCCAACTCTCCCGACTGTTTAGGTCCTAGGCTATTTAATAAGTTACCTAACCAATTAAAATTGCTGAAAAGTGAATATTTGTTTAGGAAAGCTTTAAAGCAGTTTTTATTGGAAAAATGTTTTTATTCCATATTGGAATTTTTACCTACTTTGTCTTAGTTTGTAAGTTTTATTTGACTATTCCTATACATATTATGTCTCTGAGGAAAATGAATTATTATTAATAGAAACTCGGTATCACGTCAAACTGCTTTTCTCAATCGGTGATAAGGACCATGAAGTCGGACGATAGCTGTCTCACAGTCGTGATTTAAATGCAATGGACATTTACTTTTGGGGATAAATCAAACGGTCAAAGAGCCCTAATTACTACTAGAAACGAGTTATGACAAAGGATTGTGGTATCCGAACTTTTACATTGAAGTAAATGGTGGTCATTTAGAACATTTACTCAAATATAGTATTAAATAGTAGTAGTATTTCACGTAGTAGTATTTGG
>NW_019418716.1:1566-11904 GCF_000390285.2 Anoplophora glabripennis | reverse complement strand
GATCGTTTCATTGTCGATCCGACAGTATTAAAATGTTGCCATCTTCCATAGGAAAATTTTCGAGTAAATGGCGATTGAATGTTAGAAAACCCAAATCAATCATCAAAAACGTTATCAAATTTAGTTTTTCGAAATGCCTGAAGTTTTTTATTGATCACGTAGGTGTAAATCTTTACAAAGTATCATTATCATACCGACTTTCTAAGTATTGTAAGCGATATAAAAAATATTGTTGTATTTAAAGTATTATGGCACATTTAACTGTCACACAAAGAATTGAAATTTTAATTCTTATCGGATGCGGGGATAAGACTAGAACGCAGCAGGAAGTTTGCGATTTATTTAATGAAAAATATCCAGATCGCCGTATCAGCCAATCAACATTCAGTAAGATATAATCTAAATTTAGAGAAAATGGAAATGTTGTAAATATTCCAAAACCTGGACGTCCAAGCGTTAGTGAAGATCACAAACAGAACATTTTGATAAGTATGGTAGATAAACCTCATAATACTTCTCGATTGGTTGCATTAAACAATGAAATTAGTCAGACCACAGTGCTACGTATCCTGAGGCAGGAAAAATACCATCCCTACAAAATTCAACTTATGCAGGAACTCAATGAAGACGATCCCTACCGCCGCTTACACTTTTGTGAAATTATGATGGATTTATGTCAAGTAAATAGAGATTTACACCGGCAAATACTTTTTTCAGACGAGACCACGTTTTGTCTTAATGATACAGTGAACCGTCAAACTTGTAGGCATTGGAGTCGGGAAAATCCTCATTGGATGGCAGAGACACATATCCAACACCCACAGAAATTAAATATGTGGGTCTGGAATAGTTGACAACAGAATAGTAGGGCCTTTCTTCTTTGAAGGAACCCTTACAGGAGAAAGATATTTAGAGTTTTTACAAAATGACCTTGTTCCAGCGCTTGCAGTAATTTTTCCTAACGATAATGACCCTGATATTCCTGATGACACCATATGGTTTCAGCAAGACGGTGCACCTCCGCACTANATAATTCTAGTACCATAACTATATTTCTATAATTCATAAAATACATTGTACATCAGTAGAAGTCAGAGCATAGAGTTAATTTTAAATGGCTTATAGTTTTCATATTTATTTGTGGTGTAAGTCAATAGTGTGTATCCATTCATTTAACTGGGGGATAGTGAAAAAAATTGTAGAGTTTTTGAATATCTATGATCTCAACGGGGCTGAACACAATATTTTGACATCTAATAGCAATTCTTAAGAGTAGGAAAGCCAACCATATACGTATGTATGAGTAAATGTAACAGTCAAATCTTAAATATCATTGTTACAATTAGACCAAACGCATAATTTGGGTAGTCAATTCTGATCACCATAACGAGAAATTACACGACCAGAAAATGACTCATGCAATAACTGAATTGCCTCTCGAACTGTATGCATGTGGAAGAGTCTTGTTAAAACCACATGTCGTGTCGTCTACGTCCATATCTTGCAATTTAGGCATCAAGTGGATTATCACGTCGCGATAGCGAACACCATCAACTGTTATTGCCTGACCAGCCGTATTTTCGAAGAAGAATGATGCCTCTTGTCCAAAATCATCACCAAACAGTGACACGTTATGGATGCATTTGTTTCTCAACAAACAGTCCTGGATTTACTGAACCCCAAATACGATCATTTTGTCAATTAACGAAGCCATCAAAATGAAAATGAGCCTTATCGCCGTAATCACAAACCTGTAATCCTAACAATCAGTTGTTTCATTCAACGAACTCTCTTTGATCTGCTTGGTCAGTAGGTTTCGGTTTTTGAGTCAATTGAGATACCCGATAATAACCATCACATTCCACTAAGTTAAAAAGTCCGTCTCTGATATGTCGGACATGATATCCTGTGCCGAATTATAAAATGTATCTTACACTATCCGCTGTATTGTGAATATTAATTATAGTTTCAAAACAGCTTAGAAGACAATTTAAACTGCAATGTGGAAAAACTTTTCCATAGCACAAAAGTTTTCCTCGAGTTCATAAACTTTCTCTGCAACTCCAGGCTAATTTTGAATAATCGAAAAACAAACTTGCATCGTTAGACCACCAGCAACGGATTTTTATAGAATTAAATTGATATTACAAAGCCGTATCTTAATACTCTGTCCGACCTTTGACAAAATTAAGCAATCAATCAACTGGTTGACACTTTTCCACTCGGTAAACATTTCCTTTTAAATGTCTTCTACAAGAACTCTATTAAGTGCTGTTCATTTAAATTAGTATGGGCTTAACAAAAAAACTTTTGAATTAATTAATACTTGAGAGTGACTATGTAACTCGAGAACGTAAAATAGCCACGACGTACTTATTACAACGCAAAATATTTAGATGTGAGATGATGTTTAGATTAATTTAAGAAGAAAAGGTCCTATAAGGACATGGGGCATAACCGTGTTAACAAAATTTTGATTTAATTTGATTTGATCTTTGGATAAAGGAAATAATTTACTTATGAAAATTAAAAAAAAAATATTGTTTTATGTATTTTTCTGATACTTTCAAAGATAACGAGATTATAATCAAATCTAACAACTTTTGGTGGTGAACCTGTACAACTACTAGAAATATTATAGAACCGAAATAAAATCATAATATTCGACTTACCAAACGGCGACAATTGTGAAAATATTACATGGAAACTACCAAAAAAATATTTATACGCTACGTAGTATAAAAGTTCATTTTTATTTAACTGAACATGTAACTATATATTATGAGTAGAAAAAATAGGTCGCCTTACTCCAGATGAAATACATTTCTTCGTTAATAAACGTACACTCACGAAAAAAATATATAAACATAAATTAGACATTTTTACTGCAATTTCAATAAAATTTTCTTTAACCTTCATTTTTCTACTGAAAAATTCAGAATAATTAGCAACCTTTTTTTACATTTACTCTTTTTTTTGTATAAAAAACAAAACGATAAAAAATAAATAAAAATATGGTATTTTTTATACAAATGATTTGAGAAAAGTTATAAAAAAGAGAGACCACCCAAATCGTTTCGATTCACAAGCACTCTATCAGCCAATCTGTTTCATCCCTTTCATTATCGTACGGCCTGGTCTAGTATGTCCCGTGGTGTTTTACTCACATTAACAAATTAGTAGGTGAAATTATTCATAGGTGAAAATCAATTCTTGTTAATGCATTTGACCCAGTTCAGCAAGCATAGGCGTAGAAGTTTGTTTGTCTACTTATCTACTTACGTGGACCTAATCCTTACAAGAACGACAGCTGGAACCTAAAGCTATCATACAAAATATATGCAGGTCGAAAATTAATTATTATACAAAGTAAGAAAGAGATACATTAGTGACGCTATTGCTAACTTTATATAAAGCCTGATAAATTGCCAAAAAATTACAGTGTTTCTGTTAGCTTGTATACAGTGAGCGAAACTACAATAAAAATTATATTCACATGAGTATTTTTATTTGGACAAGACGCCATATAATATTCTATTATATTTAAATGATTTTAAATTTCCAATAATAACACAGTAATAAAAAAATGTGTGTCTACGTGTGTATTTGCTGTAGTGAATTAGAAAATATTTGAGAAAAATCTACTGCCCCAAA
Organism: Anoplophora glabripennis; assembly: GCF_000390285.2. NCBI lineage: Eukaryota > Metazoa > Arthropoda > Insecta > Coleoptera > Cerambycidae > Anoplophora > Anoplophora glabripennis. Next base: position 8,250 of record NW_019418716.1, on the reverse strand, counting down.
AGAAAATTACGTAAGATTAAGGTCCGTGAGTAAATCGTACATGACTTAAAAATCATAGACGGATTCAGGATAGAAAGTTAAAATACAAAATAAATGATTAATAATATTTGCGATTTTCTATATTCAAAAAACACATATTTCATGGAACACACATAACAGAGCACACTAGATAACCCTACAGACAAAACAAATCGGATGCTGAGGATTTACTGTGTTAAATTGTATTTATATTAAACTGTGTTTAACTATTATACGTGCATTATATCTTTTATTTCGAGACATGCACTTTAGAAAAAATCATTCACTGTAACAGCTAAAGACGTTTACGTGATGTTTTTTAATTAAATGGCTGATTATGCAATCAACGTATCCGAAATGTAACCGATTCTGTGATTTTGTATGATCCCAAAAATATTTTTTTATACTTAACATGGCTTTGACACTTTTCATTTTCTTAAATATATTTTTAACCTCAGATATCATATTTGACATGACGTTTAAACAACAAAATCGTATTGAGGAGATTGAAGACAAACTACATATAAAAACAGTTCCAACTTTAGCTGACAATGAGTGATTTCTTACATACAAAAAACTATTTACTATTCAAATTTTAAAGTTCAGGTCGCTACAAATCCAGTATGTAGAAATTCATAGAGATTATACATATTTATGGACACATATAGCAAGTTGATTTAATTCTAGTACCTTAACTATATTTCTATAATTCATCAAATGCATTGTACATCAGTACAAGTCAGAGCATAGAGTTAAGTTTGATTAGCTTATAGTTTTCATATTTATTTGTGATGTAAGTTAATAGTGTCTTCATAAAAAAAATTGTAGAGTTTTTGAATATGCATAACCTCAACGGTGATGAACACAATATTTCAACATCTAATATCAATTCTAAAGAGTAGGAAAGCCAACCCTGTATGTATGTATGAGTAAATGTAACATTCAAAGTATATATCAAATCTTAAATATCATTGTTACAATTAGACCAAACGTATAATTTGGGCAATCAATTCTGATCACCATAACTGGAAATTACACGACCAGAAAATGATTCATGCAATAACTGAATTGCCTCTCGAACTGTATGCATGTGGAAGAGTCTTGTTAAAACCACATGTGTTGTCTACGACCATATCTTGCAATTTAGGCATCAAGTGGATTATCACGTCGCGATAGCGAACACCATCAACTGTTATTGCCTGACCAGCCGTATTTTCGAAGAAGAATGGTCCGATGATGCCTCTTGTCCAAAATCATCACCAAACAGTGACACGTTATGGATGCATTTGTTTCTCAACAAACAGTCCTGGATTTACTGAACCCCAAATACGATCATTTTGTCAATTAACGAAGCCATCAAAATGAAAATGAGCCTTATCGCTGTAATCACAAACCTGTAATCCTAACAATCAGTTGTTTCATTCAACGAACTCTCTTTGATCTGCTTGGTCAGTAGGCTTCGGTTTTTGAGTCAATTGAGATACCCGATAATAACCATCACATTCCACTAAGTTAAAAAGTCCGTCTCTGATATGTCGGACATGATATCCTGTGCCGAATTATAAAATGTATCTTACACTATCCGCTGTATTGTGAATATTAATTATAGTTTCAAAACAGCTTAGAAGACAATTTAAACTGCAATGTGGAAAAACTTTTCCATAGCACAAAAGTTTTCCTCGAGTTCATAAACTTTTTCTGCAACTCCAGGCTAATTTTGAATAATCGAAAAACAAACTTGCATCGTTAGACCACCAGCAACGGATTTTTATAGAATTAAATTGATATTACAAAGCCGTATCTTAATACTCTGTCCGACCTTTGACAAAATTAAGCAATCAATCAACTGGTTGACACTTTTCCACTCGGTAAACATTTCCTTTTAAATGTCTTCTACAAGAACTCTATTAAGTGCTGTTCATTTAAATTAGTATGGGCTTAACAAAAAAACTTTTGAATTAATTAATACTTGAGAGTGACTATGTAACTCGAGAACGTAAAATAGCCACGACGTACTTATTACAACGCAAAATATTTAGATGTGAGATGATGTTTAGATTAATTTAAGAAGAAAAGGTCCTATAAGGACATGTCTTGAAAAAGTCACATTAATTTAAACATATAAAGAAATTGATATGTCAAAATCTAAGAATAATTTATTTATTGTTATTATTGCGTTTTTGGTTGCTTCGTTAGATGTAATTTTTGTGAATTTTTATTTATTTGAAAAGGATAAAATGATCATTTTCGGCACATGCTTCCTTTTGTTTCTAATCGATACGGGGAAAACGTTAATGCTGCTCTATTTTTTTCATGTGCGGCTTTCCAATCCTGCACTATTTAAATTTTGAGGTTAGATAAAACAGCTAATTTATTACTATTTTTATTTGAGGCATAACCACAACACGTGATCAAAATATGATCAACTGAATCACTTTCTAGTGTTTTAACTTGAATTGATTCGAATAAAAAACCTGTAATAATAGCAATCAGATTGATAGAATCTCTGATCCGGTAAATATCTAGCCAATAGACGAATGATCTAAAGCATTTATTCTTTAAACAAGTGTATTTTTAAGTATTTTTCCGTCTTTTTCAGTTTATAGAGTTGGCACTTATCCGAATATAGGTACTTTAAGTTCCTTTGTGATGGAATAAATCCTTTAAAATCAAATCCCACTTCAGATGCAGAGGAAAGCCAATGCTTGTTAGAAGGAAAACAATTTCATCAGCTCAGGCCGCCGATTCAAATAGATCCAATATAGAAAGTCGGCTAGTTCCTTCAGTAATCTTGAAATAAAATAAAAAGAAATTCATATCAGTATAAAGGAGAATAGTGCGATCGATATAATGTCCATAATATATGCTTGTTTTATTAAAAACCTTTTAAAAATGTTTCCAAATTATTCGACAAATCAGAATGTGAGTGAGTTCAGTCCCAATAATTCATAAAACTTTATGTCTTGCAAAGGATAAGGAATGTGTAAAATTCGTAGGCAACCTACTAAGTCGTTCCTGCGTGCAAATACAATCAAAAGATTAATAATGCAGTCCTTATTTCCTCACAAACTCGTCGAATAGACATACCTAAGTCTTATTGTAAACCCTTTTTTATTTTCAGTAAAATTAACTGACTTTCTCCAGTCATTTTGTAAGCGACTGAAAATCAATTAGACATTTCATGAAATATCAATTTATATTATTGCTAATTCGTACAATATTGGGTACAAATAAAAAGTGTTTTTTAATTGTGTATAATATGGCATGAAAAAATAAAAGCTAATTCTTACATTTGATATTTTTAGCAATAGGAGTGTTAATTTCTAAACTTACAAAGTTTAAAATATGTATTATGTTACTTATTTGAATAAGATCAGTTCTGGGTCTTCTAACATCTTGAAACCCTGATTTTTTAAGTGAAAATAGCATAACAATACTGCTAATATAGCGATTGTTTATATGAAGTCACACCAAACTCTTAACATGAAGTGGAAAACTAACCTAGAAACTATAAAATTTATAATCTTGCCTTATAATTCGCAAGCAGTCTCATTACAATACGCCTGAATATGTTTAGTTTATTCTAGGCGCAATGTAAAAATATTGGTTTTTGCGTTCAATTTACAATAAAATTTGTAAATTTTTATGTACTTTGGACATAAGTGGCTTCTTTGTCATGACCTTAAATATCGCGATATTCTGGCAATATTAGAATTATTTAAGAAGTTTCAAACCCCAATTATAGAATTTATATATTTAAATTGACTTTTATAGTAATTAATAAATTAAAATTATATCAATGTTATATAATTACTGAGCATGCGTATTAAAGATAATTTCATGAAGCGAAGTAGCCTCGCAACAGGATATCACTCAAGAAAAGTTTGGTTATGGTTAAGAGTAAGTACGTCTATAATAAACCACAAGAAAAAAATAAATAAACACACTGACACAGTACAACACCAAGAAAAACAATAAAAACACGTAGTAGAACTAGAAAATGCAAAGATTAAACAAAACAAGAGAAAATACGATAATAATGACAGCGATAACATATTAGCAAGATCTCACCTGCGTATGCGGCTATTCTTTCCGAGCATGCGCATTAGGAATAACACGGCTAATGTTAAATTTTTAGTTTATTTAAATATAGGAATATTCTTTTTATATCGTTTTTAGTAAGCTTTAAGCACATTAATGTATCTATTTTACGAAACACGTGTTGGTTGTTTTTAAATACTTTCTAAATCCTTATAAACATAAATTAATTTGAAGTTGTTCATTTTTATAGTATCTATGTAAATAGTACACAAGGGTCAGATTCGGTCTGTAGGGTACAATTTCAACTATGACAATTTGTTGCGGGTTGCCTAAATATTTGACGTCACATTAAAAGAGTCTACTGTAAAAAAATTGTATTTGAACATTATTTTATAATTTGCCTTGTCATTTATAAAACAAGTAGGCATTTTATAAAAAAACTGAATTTACAATTGGCCTACGACATATGCACAACAAAATATATACTATTGCAAATCGATTATTTCTGTTGATTTCCAAATATATACATATTTGTTTAAGAATTATTATACATATGTTCCTTTAACTGAGGCATTTGTTTAAACTAATAAAACATTGGATTATATTTTAGTATCAGTAAGCCAACTTGACCATTTTGCTTAGTTAACGTAATACAAATGTTCTCAACTTAAACGTATATTTTGTTGAGGTCGAGAATGTTCGTTACTTATTGCAAGACAATATTTTGTTATCTTAACCAAAACAGTGATTTCATAAAAATCCCACAATTTATTTTATTCGATTAATTAAGTCTAATATTGGTCTGATATTTCTGTAGATCGAAATAACAATTAATAATTTTTAAATGAATGACAAGGAAAATTAGCAGCTAAATAAAATACATGAAACAATTATACCTTTAAATATTTAACAAACCAAATGAATTAATTCAATAATATTGGGTTATTTATTTAGTACATGGTGATTTGTACGTATTCTGATTATAAAATTTTCAAGGAAAACGGAAAACGAACAAGCAAATCTGAAGTTACTAAACAAAGTTCATATATTCTATACCCCATTTTCTTCTGCAAAGTTCAAAACTATTCAATTAAGGAATAGTATTAATCAAATCAACAATACGTCTAAATATTGCTAGGAACTTAAGCATCATAAAGTAGTGTAAAAAAGCCTGGACGCGTGGTAGTTTATTTGTTAATTCTAGGAACGGATGAGCCAACTCAGACAGTAAAATATTTCAGTCAACACTAATTATTGAAAAGTTAAGGGTTTTCGAGTAGGTTTAGCGTAGTCGCCATAAAGTCCTCGAGAGATTAGTGCCTCTTGTCACCGGGAGTAATAAATTTACAAAGCCGTCTTTCGGAGAAGGCCTCATGAAATTTAGCATTGTTTTGAATAAGTTGACTTAGACCGTCCGGGCCATGTGTTGGGCATCTGGTATCGACGGTTTAGCCCATAGTGAAGGGAAAAATCGATATTTCCAGGAATTTAGATATTTAGAATGTTGTGAGGATAATAATAATAGATCAAATAGCTGGTTTTTAGGCGGATTTTCCAAGCTATAAGAATAGATTAAATGAGATTGACTAATCCGTCCCATGTTGCTATAAGGAGTCAATAGAGGAAGGGGTAGAATCACTTGTAGGTTCAGTTTAGTCACAAAATTATCCATACAATTGTAAATTCAGTCAAATGTTGTATTTCTTTAATTGCAGCACTCTGTTACGCCACCCTATATATTTTGATGAAGTACTTATTCGGAATTAAGATAAATTAGCATTTATAAGAAATGTTAAATGCATGAGGATGCAATAGTTGAATTAATTCAGATGAAAATATTTAAATGGATCTGACTTTTCAATAAGTTTTTCCAGATGGGTTATGCTAATTAAACTGAAGAAAATTACGAATTTCCCGAATTATGGGATGTTTCTAACTCCAATTCAATATAAATTCCAGCCGTATATTTCATTCCCTTTCGCTGCGATATTCAAATATCAGGGTTTCAATTACGTACCGTCGGGAAAATTCATATATAAGATTAAGAAATACGATCCATACCAGCAGAAACTCTCATCATCTGCTTAAAGTATCGCGCCCTGAAAATTGAAAACTCTTATTTTGAGGGCTAATGGCCCGTAGGCCTGAACTTGATGACTTTTCTTGCGCAGACGATTTTAATCATTCCTATTCTACTTCCGGATTTAATCCTCCATGTTTAATATATTTTAAATCCGTCATCTCCTGTTTATTAAAACATTTTTGTTGTGGAAAATATTTATTCCATAAAAATACAATCGCAGAAGTGTCTCATAAATAAATATTATTTAATTATATTCTTCAGCACATGAAAGCGACAATTTTAAATATTTTTATTAATTAAAAAAAATTGTTTTGAATATTTAGAACACGTTAAACAGTTACATGAAATATACTGGGAGGTCCTTAAGTACGTTTCGAAAATAAAGCTGATTTCTCAGTTAATTCTACGACAAAATGTTACTTTTCTGGAGACACCTATCTCCTGGCACGTCACTGTTTTCATGTAAACAATAAAGTAATATTTCAGTGCAAGCTAGAATAAATGAGAATTTCCATTTATTAAGGAGGTATATCGGGGTCCGA
>NW_019418716.1:0-482 GCF_000390285.2 Anoplophora glabripennis | reverse complement strand
AATTAACAACATAAAAATATCATATTTAAGTAGTTTTAAATTATATTTAATGAACGCATAAACACTATGTAGATGTGGCAACAGCGCTAATAATCGAGTGCAGTTGTACACACTGCGAACCTACGGACCTCGAACATCGGAGACACTACGCGTCAAATTAGGGTAAAGATGCGTACGCGTTAAAAAATGTATTGTGTGTAAACTATGTAAAATATAATAATTATATATAGTAAATATATCGTATTATCCTCGCGAAGATTTGTATCCTTTATTTAAAATCTGCAAATCATGTGAATTGGTAAAACAACGAAAAAATAATTATGATAATTTAGTTCTAAAGAAATGAAATGACACTCGCGCCCATCTCTCGTCCAAGTCAAAGAAAATGTTGGATGCAATATTGAAGGCTCTGTGACAGAAATTACATTATTACTCACTGTTCGTGTTTTTCAGCTCTATTTTAGTAATGTTACAAAAGTTTT
>NW_019418715.1:87267-88018 GCF_000390285.2 Anoplophora glabripennis | reverse complement strand
GAAATAAGATATATGTGAGAAAATATATGTGCAGGACATGTTAATTAATTACTTTAAAATCAATAAGCCAACACAAATCATACCTATAAGGGAGGTCAATGAACTCCAAACAGCATTATATCGTTCTTATTCGGAATTGCATATGAGTGGAATTGGTGGAAAATTTAAAACTAAAGATGAAAAATGGAAATAGTATATATATTGAAACTATAACGCATGCGTATAAGCATTTGATTAGACGGGACTGGCGGTAAGTTCAAAATTATACAGGGTGTTAAAAAAAGAGTGTAAAATATTTAAGGAGGTAATAGTATGAACCAAATTAAGCAGAAATGTCTCAATAAACATGGGTCCGCAAAGTAACGGTTGTGGAGATATGGAATGTTTTATGTTTTTTAGCCCCTTTTTTTATTTTGCAAAAACGTTGTGTATTTTGTTATAATAGTTGGTTGATATTTAGTGAAATAAACAGTACGTATTTGACAGTTGTTCTCAGTGCACAAGTTTTCTTTCGTTATGGCTGGTTACTCTAACGCAGAATTAACAGACATGCATTTCATGTATGGTCGTGCTAATGGGAACGCCACCGAAGCGCGACGTCTTTATGTTGACGCTTATCCAAATCGCCAGATTCCTTCACAACGCATGTTTGGAAGAATTCACCAAAGATTGCGTGATACCGGTTCCTTGAGCAAACAGTGCCATTTATCCGGAAGACCAAGGTCGGTATCCACTCCTAGAGCAGAAGAAG
>NW_019418715.1:83559-84872 GCF_000390285.2 Anoplophora glabripennis | reverse complement strand
AAGCATCAATGCTAGTTAATAGAGCCATTCTGAACAACCACTACGTTTGAAAAGGATGTATAAGATCTATTGGGACCACCAAAAATTTTAATACAACATTCGCAGGAAGATATCTCGATTGCAACTGACTGGTATATGATAGGAGAAGGCAGTATCCAGCATAAACATAAATCGTTCATGGTAGACGATTATAATTCTGTACACAGATCGGCCATCTAAAGACAAATGAAGATGATGAGGTGGAGATGATTGATAAGTTACTGAATTATTCCCATATCATGTAGCTTGTTGATAATGCCACTACAGAGGTGATGTTCTTTAGTCAAACGACACTCTTCGATATAATAGCGTAAATCATTTACAAGTTTGTCGGGATCGTCTCCGCTCTCTCTTTCTAGCATATCTTCGCTGCTCTCACAATCTGTTTCTAATTGTTCATCATTATCCATGTTTAACGTTTCATTATCATAGCAGTCGAGGGGTCTGTATATATATTTTCTAATACAGGTACTGTTCATGTTGTGGGCGATTAGCTCGCTGTTATCAATAATCTGCTAATGTTTGGTTTCCCTGTGAGCGATTAAGTTGTATTGTCTTGTAAATTTCTTTGCACATGTGTCGCAGGGAAATGTGATAGATTTATGCTTGTTAGCGTGGCGACTAAGTCCACTTCTATATGCAAACCCCTTGGAGCAAATGTCGCACGTATACATATTTACTCTTTGAGTAGCAGCTGTATAGTGAATATGTACTCGCGGATTATACGCTTAAATACCCTTTTTGTGATCCTTTTTTATGTGATTATCCAGTTTTATGTGACGATTGCAATTAAACATCCTTCGAAAAATGAATTCCGATTACGTTGTTGATATTCAGTCCTTCAAGATTCGTAGCAACGTAAGATCTTCACGTAAAACTGGATAATCATCACGTAAAGACTGGATAATCGTCACGTAAAACTAGATAATCATCACGTAAAGACTGGATAATCATTACGTAAAAACTGGATAATCATCACGTAAAGACTGGATAATCGTCACGTAAAGACTGGATAACCATGACGTAAGACTGAATAATCATAACATAAAACTGGATAATCCACGTAAAAACTGGATAATCATCACGTAAAGACTGGATAATCGTCAGGTAAAACTGGATAATTATCACGTAAAGACTGGATAATCCACGTAAAAACTGGATAATCATCACGTAAAGACTGGATAATCGTCAGGTAAAACTGGATAATCATCACATAAAACTGGATAATCATCACGTAAAGACTGGATAATCATCACGTAAAACTGGATAATCAT
>NW_019418715.1:79417-83154 GCF_000390285.2 Anoplophora glabripennis | reverse complement strand
AAATAGATGTAAATCCAGTCCGCATTTATGACGATGTATCTCTGTAGTTGTTCGTAAAATAATTTTTTACTGCGAACTGGTTTAATTTGGGCAAAAAATTCAAGAGACATTTTTTTTTAGAATGAAACAGGCTATCGGAAATAAATTTTTAAATGGTAAAAAAATAATAAGACAAAAAATTACGTTGGAAATAAATTTTAGGGGTTGCGTTTTCCACCCCTTACTACCATGGGGTAAACCAAATAAATTACTGGCTAAGTGTCTTTTTGGTAGTAGAAAATGTCAGGTTAATTTCAATATTGTAACTTGTTTAGTGCTTGTGAAAAAAATTGTTAAACAAATTTTATGTACCCCCTTTAAGGGGCTGTATCTTAACAAGGGATGCTCCAATGAAGTTTCTTTATATGAAAGATCCTATCTTTTTTTCGATGAGGAATCACCCCCCTTAAATGTTTTACACTTATTTAGTTACACCCTGTATAGTAATACTAAGCAATGATGTACGTAATGTTCTGATTTTTACTTTATCCAAAAAAAATTTTTTTTAAAAACTTGTCCGGTGTCAATGTTACCCCATAGATAGTATAACATTGACACCCCATATAAATTGAAGCCTAAGTCAATCTTAGGGAATCGTTAAGCAACATTGACACATAAATTTGTTTTATGGCCTTTTTAGGTACTTAGAAACGAACAATTTTTCCTTTTTTTTTCAAAACTAAGGACTTATTGGGTAAAACAGCCTAAAAACCTTGTTGCTTTTAAAGAAATCATATTTTTATTCTGAATAACACAAGAATAATGTAGGAACATTATTATCAAAAACTGGAACTTAAACTAGGAATTGCAACTTAAAAACATACAAACTAAATTTTGGTACGTGACTTTGGCAAGGTAACAATACTTACTAAACTAATAAATTTTGGTAACTCCACTAATGTGGGGCACTTTAAAAAAATGCATTCCTCTATTTATCGCCGGTTCGTCAATAATTGCAACTACTGCATTTAATAATACCGACTCTGTGTCCTCAACATCAGGATATACAAAATACAAACCTTTTTTACGTAAAAAGTTAACCTTAATATCGCCATCCTTTACTTGTACAACCTTTCCTATGTAATGAATGATATCTTTTTTCCCAGGATATTTAACGACCACCCAATTCCCAAGTTTAACGTTTTGAATGTCAGCATGAGTACTTCTTTGACTGTTGTTTGTTTTAGCCTCAATTACCCCATTTTCTCCTTCTTCTTCAATTATCTCATTCTCTACTTGTTCATTTTCTGCAGTGATCAAATCTTCAAAATCTTCCGGCTCATTGTCACTGTTATCATCATAAATTACCTCACTTTCTGACGAACTGGAGCTAGGTTGTTGTGATTCTTGTGCCTTTCTTTTCTTTTTTTGTTTGCCAATGGTTGCTTTTGGTTTTGCTTTTTTTTTAGATTGTTTTTCTTCTTCCTTTTCACGAAGTCTTTTTAAAACATCTTTGTCTGTTAGGCTTTCAGCAAATTTTCTGTTTACTCTGTTTTTTTTAATAACGGTCGATTTTTTTGTGTTTTCAGTCCTTAGGACTGACAAAATTGAATTTGCTAAACTTGTTTTAATATCTTCTGGTGTAGAAGGACAGGGTGTCTGTTCTGATATTTTATTCCTTATTATGTTGTAAGATGTCGACGGCAATTGGCCATTTTCGCCTGAGTCCCCAGAAGATGTGGATGGCATCTGAGCAGAATCCTCACCGTTAACAATGTGTGCCATCTGAGATTCTTTTGTCATTTTTTCTAAAGACAAAGGGTAAATGCCCGACCCATCAAAGCCACCTACCGCATTACTTCTGGACAAACTTGGAGTGTTGGCCAATTTTTTCATTAAAGAAGGGAATACAATTTTATCGATATTTTTGTAACCCGATTCTTGATAAAAATCTCGAAGTATTTTTCTCCAAGATGCCTTAACCGATTTGTAAACGCCAACATCCAGAGGCTGAACTAAATGGGACGTGTGAGCTGGTAAACAGAATATTTCGATATTATGTTTTGCGGCTGTTTCTATCAAGTCCAAAGATAAATGTGAGTTATGCCCATCCAAAATAAGAAGCTTAGTATCCTGTAAATCTGAAGTTGAAGGAATAAAACAGTTAGTAAACCAATCAAAAAACTGAAGGGACTCCATCCAACCAGACGGTGAACAATTATAACAATTCTCCGGTCCGTCCACGCACCAAGTGGAATACAGGTGAAGTCCTTTGTAGTTGATAAACATTGGTAAGAAGTCTCCAACAGCATTGCAACATATAAGGACCGTGTACGTAGCTTTTGTGACGCTACCGACTAATTTGTTTGGATTTCGGCTACCCCTTTTCCACAACACTTTCTGGACACCTGCATCGGTTTGAAAACCAATCTCATCACAATTAAAGATGTTCTGTGGCTTTTTATCCAAACCGAAACGCGAATAGACAGCTTGCAATTTATTATAACAATCTTCCATTACCTACCGTGACCCCGCTACAGCTCTATTCTTGGAAAGATTTTGAGCCACTCGTCTACTTATTTCTTTAGACCATCTTTTTTCGAACATTATGCACCAATCAATACCTGGCATTCCATTGCGGAACGGATTCGGTCGATCAAGTTTTTGCACGTAGTCTTGCACACATCTTTGGAGTTGTAGTCGGTCGAATCCTTAGCCCCATTCGCCAAGCTTAACTAACGTATGCACCAACATTTCCTCTTCTTCATAGGTTAAAACTGTAGGATGTCCAACAGCTTTACACTTAAATCCTTTAAAATGGTTCATTAAAGTAGTCCGGTTTATGCCATAACGTTGAGCGGTTGCCTTAAAACTGTCACCCATTTCTAACTGCTTGCAGAGCTTTTTGCATAGCCTCGTGATCATAGAACTTGTACTTTCGAATATTAGGACGTCTGGGTTTCTTTGTGCGTGCCATCTACCAAAATGTTGAGAGTCAAAGTTGGCCTAAGGGTTACATTGTCAGTGTCAATGTTGGACTAGGGGCTAACATTGACACTGTCAAACATAACCTTAAATTAATTTTCATAAAAAAAATGTTTAGTTTTACAAAATAACTAACTGATACAAAAACTGATTTGTAATATTAAAAGTAGAGCTTAAATTACCTTTAACACCAAAACTTCGGGCCTGTTGACTCAAAATTCACAAAGTTTTCTATGCAAATATTAGGAGCACGTTAAACATCAGCTGTTAAAAGCCGCCGTTATAAATCCACAGGTTGCTGCGGAGCATGCGCATTACGTCTATACAAAGCCTTCGGATGGTAATAGAGCACCTTAAAGAGAAAATAGTATGGCTACCAATGTAGTCACATTTTTTATTAGATTTAGAAATTGTGTCAATGTTATACCAATGTCAATGTTGGTCCGTGCTACCTTACAACATAACAAACATTTCGACTTTTACAAAACCATCAATTTGTAGTAAAACGGCAAATCTTATGTAAATGAATTATTTTCGTTCAAAATAATGTTTATATAAAAAGCGGTACAATAACTTTATCTTTTCCTACAACTTTTTGAAAAATAATCAAAATCCTTCATAACTGCATCATTAATTAAATTAGTGATTTAACTTGTTCTATTTTGTCATTTTACTCATACGACATAGATGTAGATCTGAAGTTGAAATAAAAACTAAATATCTGGAATTATTATTATTTTTGCTCCAATTTTAGTCTAAAGCATAGCGATCTT
>NW_019418715.1:72526-76701 GCF_000390285.2 Anoplophora glabripennis | reverse complement strand
TGATAAAACACGTACAGAAGTTCTTGGCGCATTTTCCATTATTTGTTGGACATTTTCTTTTAATTCTTCAGTCCGCTTTTTAGGTCGGCCGCTTCCTTCTTTTCTTGTTACACTGCCCGTTTCACGAAAAACATTAACACAACGCTGAACTGCACTTTGAAAAATTTTGTACTCAACAACGCCGGGAAATTGATTTTGAAATTCTATGAAACATTCCTCAATAGAATACTTCCATATTCCATCAATCTTGCGTCCATTTCTAAAGTAGGACTCTATGATAAACACTTTTTGTTCTTGAGAAAACACCATTTTAAACGCTTTTTAAAACGAAAATATTCAAATTGATAGCGGCGATATAGCGCTTTGACAGATGACGTTTAAGTTCATTTGCTATACGCTACGCCCTACGTCCAAATTTTCAGAACCAACTTGACCACGTTTTTATTTGAACGCTCGTTACTTTTTTGGCTTGCCGCGGGCTATGCTTACAGTAAATAATTTTTTTAACCATGTTCGCCATATTGGATCGAGTTTAAAGAACAAGAAACTCAATTTAAAATTTAATTTTCTATACGGTCATATTTTTTTTGTCCAGGTAATAATTTCTGCAAATTTAACATTAATCCGTGACAGAGTGCTTGGACTATAATAGCTGAAATATTATTTAGCATCAGTATATCAACCACATTATTCCTGTTGTTAAATGCTACTATGGTGGTCTAGTGGTAACGGGCTCGCTTTGGAATCCAAAGGTTCGGGGTTCGAATCTCAGACAGAGCAAGACATTTTTAATTTAAATAAAATTCGAAATCAACTTTAAATTTACCGTCAATTGCAGCCCACCTCTCTCCTTCACTCCGATCTCTATTGCGCATGCGTATAAATCTAGATATTTTGAATTTACAGCCAATTTGCCGCGATCTGATTGGTGGAGAGACGTGGTCAATTTGAATGCTACGCTCTGATTGGTCGATGGGCGTGGCCTAAAAGTGGAGGAAAGGTAAAATTCGTCAAAAATGACCAGGATGAACCTTCATAAGAAAATACATGGGATTTTGGCTCCGTAGTAACATAGCCTATCTACTCCCGGCGCAATTTGCACACCTGGCTGGCGTGTCTTTGGTCTTTTTGCAGACGTGCGTGCTGTGGTTTTCGCCACATTTTACACACTTTGGCTCAGCTGTGCACCGGGTCTGGCCGTGGCCGAACCACTGGCACCGGTGGCACTGTGTGGCAACCCGCTGCTTTCGCTGCAGCTCTACTCGAACCACCAGCGAGCAGTAGCGGGTTACCTTCAGGATGTCCTCCTGGTCCTGTGGGGCCTAAACTATGACCAGGGGATTTCCTGTTTATTTTGACGGTGAGGGTGAAGGTGTGGTAGTCCTCGCCTTTGTCTGTCAGTGTCTTTGTCAATAGTCTGTGGTTATTTGGTGTGTTTGGGTATATGGCTATACCGTCTTTAGTGAGTTTGGCTTTTGTGTAGTTCATGTTAAGTGTTGTGAGTGTTTTTTGTACTTGCGTCCACCGTTCTTGCTTTCGCAAGATTACCGGGGGGGACTTGTTTGGTTTTGTCTGTCTGTTTTTGTGTGTTTTGTAGGGCGCTTGTGGAGGGTTTAGGTGTCGGGGGTGCGTGTTTGGTGTTTGTGGTCATGTTTTGTTTGGTTTGTCTGATTTGTTGTTTTGGGGCTTCGTCCTCGCTAGAGGATTCCGCCGTGTGTTTTTTTTGCGTTTCTCTGTGCGTGTGTGTGCGGGGTGTGTGTGGGTGTGTGTGTGTGTGTGTGTGTTCCTGTCTGGGGTATATTGTCTGTTATTTGTTTGTTAATGAGTTTGTCAAGTGTTTGGTGTAATTTGGTTTTTTGCAAATCGACGATTTGCTGTGTCATGGTTAGTATTTGGTGGTATTGTCGGGTGTTTTGTTCTGTCAGTTCGTGTATTTGTTGTTTTAGCGTCTCGTTTTCATGTTTTTGTGTTTGTAACTGTTCGTATAAATCTTTTTTATTGGTCATGTTTTTTGGTGAAGCGGAGACTCTTGAAGAGGGTCTTTCGCTGTCTGTATCGTCCATGTATATGTATATGTTCTCCTCGTTTTCGGAGTCCGACATTGTGTGCGTGTGTGTGTGTGTGTGTGTGTGTGTGTGTACGTGTTAGTCGTGTGGGGATGCCCCCTTACGGGGGCGTACGTGTCTTTTGGTGTATTTGTCTGTCTGGTATATTGTTTGTCGGGGGTCGCAATTTTAAAGAAATGTATTCTAAAGTAATGCAAATAACTGATAAATAAGTAAAAGTGGGACTTACCTGGGCATAACCCCGGCACAGGTACCTGTAACAAAGATGCCGACGGCCTCTATGCTTAAGCCGGGGATTATGTCGGTGATTAAGAGGAAAGAAAGGGATTCTTTCCAGGTAGCCTTAATAAAGGCAGGTAGATTTTGCTCCTTGTACTACACTTTCACAAAACACGTGTGCTCTGCTCGGCTGCCCGCTCGGAACTGCGTCGAGGTCAAGAATGAGATCCTTGTACGTTAATCAATTAAAATGACTGCTGTACCTAGCTATGAAGATAAAAATGTAACATTGGCATCAACGTCAAGGACGTCAGAAGTACCAATGTTTGTAAATACACATATGTCAACACTTCACTATCGAATATAAATAACGGCGTCCCCTTTATTTATTAGTCTGAGGTATAATATCATATATCGATTCTAACCTCAAAAATATTTGAAAAATCTTGATTTTTCGTTAATATAGCGAGCTAAACCTCAAAAAGAATAGACAATTTCCATGTTTTTGGGGTCGCTGAAATATGATAATGAGTTTTTTTGATGGTATCATATCATACACTGATCCTAATCTCGATTTTTTGTTGATATAGCTAGCTAAACTTTAAAAGAATAAACAATTTTCATGTTTCTATGGTAAATAAAATGTGAAATGGAGACGATTCGATATTGTGGTGTTTTTTTTCAGTTAATTATTTCATTATTATTCTAACGCCTGCTCACGGAGGATCCTATCTCAATTGTTGAAATTATCACAAATTGATCGGGAGTCACGGAATGTTCACTGGGTACATCTCTTAATGACGTTTATAATAATGGAAAGCTATTCTAGATTACATTTATTTGATTATAGATTAGAAAAATTGTTTCTTGCCAAATAATTAACTGGAAAAAACACCACAATATCGAATCGTCTCTATTTCACATTTTAGTGACCATAGAAACATGAAAATTGTCTATTCTTTTAAAGTTTAGCTCGCTATATCAACAAAAAATCGAGATTTCTCAAATACTTTTGAGGTTAGGATCAGTGTATATGATACCATCAAAAAAACTCATTATCATATTTCAGCGACCTCGAAAACATGAAAATTGTCTATTCTTTTGAAGTTTAGCTCGCTATATTTTTCTAATATTTTTAGGTTAGAATCGATATATGATATTATACCATCAAACAAACTCAACGTCACGTTCCAATGACCTGAAAAACATGAGAAATATCTGTTCAGATATGTTTGGGTGAAATCGACAGTTCACTTCCCTTTGAATGACGTTTTCAGGCTTTTTAGCCTTACAAGTCACTATATGAAATTCGCCATCTTGAATTTTTCAAAAATAACTATACTCATGTCCAACAATGTCAAGGGCACCTGTGCAGACTATTTGGGTATGAATTTATGGTTAATCTGATTACTGTGAGAAGTTTATCGGACGATTCTTTATTTTTCTCATACTTCTAGGCGCCATATTAATACTTCTAGGCGCCATATTATGTCCGCCATCTTGGATTTTTCCAATCTGCCAATTAGCATCTTAAAGTACTTGGAAAGACGAATTGTTTAAGCCGAAAACCATCTTCGTAGGTGCTCTCAAATTTTGGGCACAGACTTGATCGATTTGACGTGGACCGTCCCATATATATATATATATATATATATATAATTGGGAATTATTTTTCTTAGGTATCAGGTTCTAGTTTGACCGCTGGTCAAAATGATAAAAAACAGCAGCAATAATTTTTTATTAAATTCTAACGTTTCGCTCCCGATCGGGAACTTTTTCAAAGATTATTTTTCAAATAAAACACATTATTTTATACAAGTCACACTAAAAACCTGAAAATATAAAACAACTTAATGATTTACAATTTTAACATGCATTAAATTTTAATTT
>NW_019418715.1:47591-70091 GCF_000390285.2 Anoplophora glabripennis | reverse complement strand
TGTGTGTGTGTGTGTGTGTGTGTGTGTGTGTGTGTGTGTGTGTGTGTGTGTGTGTGTGTGTGTGTGTGTGTGTGTGTGTGTGTGTGTGTGTGTGTGTGTGTGTGTGTGTGTGTGTGTGTGTGTGTGTGTGTGTGTGTGTGTGTGTGTGTGTGTGTGTGTGTGTGTGTGTGTGTGTGTGTGTGTGTGTGTGTGTGTGTGTGTGTGTGTGTGTGTGTGTGTGTGTGTGTGTGTGTGTGTGTGTGTGTGTGTGTGTGTGTGTGTGTGTGTGTGTGTGTGTGTGTGTGTGTGTGTGTGTGTGTGTGTGTGTGTGTGTGTGTGTGTGTGTGTGTGTGTGTGTGTGTGTGTGTGTGTGTGTGTGTGTGTGTGTGTGTGTGTGTGTGTGTGTGTGTGTGTGTGTGTGTGTGTGTGTGTGTGTGTGTGTGTGTGTGTGTGTGTGTGTGTGTGTGTGTGTGTGTGTGTGTGTGTGTGTGTGTGTGTGTGTGTGTGTGTGTGTGTGTGTGTGTGTGTGTGTGTGTGTGTGTGTGTGTGTGTGTGTGTGTGTGTGTGTGTGTGTGTGTGTGTGTGTGTGTGTGTGTGTGTGTGTGTGTGTGTGTGTGTGTGTGTGTGTGTGTGTGTGTGTGTGTGTGTGTGTGTGTGTGTGTGTGTGTGTGTGTGTGTGTGTGTGTGTGTGTGTGTGTGTGTGTGTGTGTGTGTGTGTGTGTGTGTGTGTGTGTGTGTGTGTGTGTGTGTGTGTGTGTGTGTGTGTGTGTGTGTGTGTGTGTGTGTGTGTGTGTGTGTGTGTGTGTGTGTGTGTGTGTGTGTGTGTGTGTGTGTGTGTGTGTGTGTGTGTGTGTGTGTGTGTGTGTGTGTGTGTGTGTGTGTGTGTGTGTGTGTGTGTGTGTGTGTGTGTGTGTGTGTGTGTGTGTGTGTGTGTGTGTGTGTGTGTGTGTGTGTGTGTGTGTGTGTGTGTGTGTGTGTGTGTGTGTGTGTGTGTGTGTGTGTGTGTGTGTGTGTGTGTGTGTGTGTGTGTGTGTGTGTGTGTGTGTGTGTGTGTGTGTGTGTGTGTGTGTGTGTGTGTGTGTGTGTGTGTGTGTGTGTGTGTGTGTGTGTGTGTGTGTGNGAACAGTCAACTAAATTTTAAGTCACTTGAACCTATTTGAACAGCGCATATGTGGTAAGTAACAAGTTATGAAGCAAGTAAAAATTTAGTACACTGGAATAGAATTTATTCTATTTTTTCGTGCAAGTTGACAACTTGCACCGAACTTTTCCCTCCTGCTGATTCACTTTCGCTCCCAAAGTCGTTTAGGTCTATTTTTCTCTTCATATATTTCTTCATTTATTTCTTCTAATATAATATTTAGGATATTGCGTAGTATGCCATTAAATTCTTCTACAAATTGCTGCCTCACGTTCATCTCGTCAGGTTTGCAAATATATAAACTGCACTAGAACTTACCAACAACTAAACTTACCAGTGCGAACAGCACTTGCAGAAAAAGCAGTAACTTAAAATTTAGTTACCACTTACATACTGTCCCCGTGTAAACAAGCCTTAATTATATGGGAGGCGAATTTTTGCGATTCGATTCGATTAAACTCGGCGTCTAGTCGACGCTAAGCTTTATACCCACAGCGCGCGTGTAAGACAAAAAATGAAACAATTGTCAACGAACATCAAAGGATGCGTACACAAGTGGGACATCTGGTTTGAATTAATCTGGGCTCTTATGGTTTACATGGAACTCCATGTCATGTACAACTGTTCGTTCTCCTTCAACTCGTCAGCTGAGCACTTATACATCACAAAAACTTCAGCGGAACATTTTTTTCGTATAACTGGTTAAGTTGACTTAACTTAACTTTACCAAATTTCAGCTTTTGCGGTATCAGTTTACCTAGCGCATATTTTTGACTTGTTTAGGTGAAAAGCTGAGGCATAACCCCCCACTCTAAACTCAGCGGATTGCGTTTTTTCTTTTGTTTATAACATAATTAACTTGTCGACAAAGTCTCAGCCACAAAACATATAATACAAGAAGGTCGTTTTCATAATACCAAAATCGAAACACCACTGATATTAAAGGACAACAACCGGCTCCCTCACTGTGTCTGGCCCAGAAAAATAGAGTGGGGAGAATGCTCTTACAACCTGCGCGAGCGGCTAATAACAATGGTCGCCATTTTGAACATCATGGTTGCCAACACAAATAAATTTAGGGAAATTTAAATAGGAACAGGGAGAGGCAAATTTAAAATGCAATACCAAAAATAAAGATTCAAATTATATGAGCAACATTTTTTGTTTTAATAGGTTTTTTTCAGAAATTGGTAAATATCTAAAAAAAATTCTATTTTGAAATATAAAGATAAACTAACGAGCGTTCAAACAAAAACGTGGTCGCGCCGCGCTCGCGCGTGCCATTATTCCATGGCTAGAAATTGGCCTCAATGATTTGGGATCGAGGGGGATTATCCCTCTTTATCCTGCCTCATCTCGTGTAGGCCTGGNGGGACTTGTTTGGTTTTGTCTGTCTGTTTTTGTGTGTTTTGTGGGGTCTTTTGTACGGCGCTTATGGAGGGTTTAGGTGTCGGGGGCGAGTGTTTGGTGTTTGTGGTCGTGTTTTGTTTGTTTTGTCTGATTTTTTATGTCTTGGGGCTTTGTCCTCGCGAGGGGATTCCGCCGTGTTTTTTGCGTGTGTGTGCGGGGTGTGTGTGTGGGGAGGGGGTGCCTGTCTGGGGTATATTGTCTGTCATTTGTTTGTTGATGAGATTGTCGAGTTTTTGGTGTAATTTAGTGGTGTTTTCGTCCGAAAGTTTAATTGTTTTTTGCAAATCGACGATTTGCTGTGTCATGGTTAGTATTTGTTGGTATTGTCGGGTGTTTTGTTCTGTGAGTTCGCGTATTTGTTGTTTTAGCGTCTCATTTTCATGTATTTGCGATAGTAGCTGTTCGTATAAGTCTGTTTTAGTGGTCATGTTTTTACCCCGATTATATTTAGATAAAGCAGCAAATGTTCAATATAAACGCCACTTGTAAATATAGAGATTAAAAATAGTACAATACTTTTGCAGCCTGCAATTTTTCAGTACATTCGTAGAGAGATATTCCCTTACGAACCTGCAATCAGTTTTTTCCAAAAAACTATGAGAGTCCTGGAATATACTCAAAAGAGTATGCCAGCTTGAATTTTTTATTGTGTAAAAGGACATACCATTTCGACCCGTGATAGGAGGTGTCTCCTGTCAGGTTTTTCCAAAGACCCATAGAAATCCTAGAATTAAGGTGTAATTTCAGAAATGAATTTTTGCACCCACACATAATTTTTTTCTCAAAAACAATGGAATGTGCCACCTTGAATTTATTTCTGTATATGAAAGGAGAATATGCTTCTAAGTGCTAGTATATTTTGGAAGCTATTATATCATTAAATCGTAATAATCCAATTGCAAAAAACATCTTTTGGGGGAATTATCTCAGGTAAAATTCCACAAATACGAAATATTTAAAACATTGTAACTTTGGCAAATTGAGACTACGAAAATGCTACAATATAGTCAGATGACATGCAAATTGAATCTTTATTTAAAGCAACTACACAAATGCGACAGTGAAGTACAATTTATTGTGAAGTTACCATTGAAATTGCCTAATGATCTTTTGGAAGAATCAAAGAGTGTAGCTTTAAAACGGTTATATTCAATGGAAAATGAATTAAACCATCAGTTTATGATTAAATACATTCAACTAAAGCACATGTCAAAATTGCAAAACATATCTATAACGATGGTTGTGTTATACCTCATCATTGTGTAAAGAAAGGGTCAAGTGTAACTACTAAATTATGAGTTGTGTTTGATGCATCTTCTGATAAAACCGATATTGGTTATTCATTGAATGATTAGCAGTTTGCAGGCCCTACGATTCAATAGGTTCTATAGTCCATATGATGTTTGTTGAGATAACATTCCAAGAAGAACCCTATGTCACTTTATTGAACCATAGCAGTTTGCAGTGTATTCTATGTTTTGCGGCTATAAAGGCTTTAATGGCTTTTTCTTTTCTTGAAATTTTGTCTTAAGAAATATCGTATGGACTGTATTTCCTATTATAACTAGATTTCGTATGTATAAGCATGTATAAGTATGTAGTAAGCAAGTGACATCACCAAATTTTGATACACCCCGATGATAGAAAATTATAATAAATTTTATGGTGTTCTGATACCACAAAACCTATTGGGTATTATGAATTAAATACTGTTACATATGGGACAACATCCACACCTTTTTTAACAATTCGCTATCTTCTGAATTAGCTAATCAACATATATAGAATGTTCACGGGTAAAGTGGATAAGAGGGAAAATATTTTTATTCTTCATTTTACGAGAAAAAGGCATTCTTGATTAAAATATTTGTTTGTCTTTAAAATTCGGTTGGCAGGGTGAACTTTCATCTTGCATGTACAAGGTGATCAGAAAATCGGTAAATATAAAAATCGTTCAAGAATAAACTGCCTTTGTTTTTAATGATACAGAAATATGTTATTAAGGAAAATTGCTTACAATTGAAATTTATATCATGATTTCAATTTGTGTATGTATCGAACTACTTTGATAGAAATGGACACTAAAACACTTGTATTGTTCATTTTACGAGAAAAAGGCATTCTTGATTAAAATTTTGGCTTGTCTTTAAAATACAGTTGGCATGGAGAATAAAAAAGTTTGACAACAACCGTCATAATGAAAAGTAATAGGGCTTTTGGGTAATAGTGAGTTATTCTTAATATGACTACGTTGATTGCAGCAAAATATATATTTAATACAATGTTTTGGCAAAGGAGTAACTTGTTACTGTCAAATTATTGAAGATTTTCCAAAAAAAATTCCAAATGCCCATATTTCAATATCAACTTGTCAGAAATTAATTCAAGAGGTTTTTAAGTATCCGTTCAGTGTTGAACAAACCTCGATCGAAGAAAAAATATGATCAGCAGAATATTCGCAAGTTGTTAAGAAATCGTATATCCAAAAAATTTTGAGTGTAGTAGCCGGGTTTGAAACTGCCACCTGATCGGGCCTGGTGGTGGCTAGAACGGTAGTACGCATGCGTAGCGATTGACGCGAACACGAAGCAGTTACGTTATGATTTCAATTGGTTGTGGTTACGTTTTTGTAAGTTTGCTAAGGCGCTTAAGAAGTTTTGCAGAATAAAAGTGTTTGAAGATAGAACGAAAGCCTTTAATTTGAACCAAACTCACCGTCCCACGGCACTCCAACTCCTACAACTCAGGTGTGTGGTACACGGTGAAAAGTAAGCAATGTTTTCTGAAGATGAATTCGAAAATTTTACGAGGACGCTTCAAGACAAGATGGCGGAGTCGAATTCACATACAGGGAAACCGTTCCAAATTTATGAATCCGAAGTCAAAATATTAGCCAACCAGGAAAAATCTGTTACGACAGATACTTCTCAGTTTATGGCCAGAATTACTGTATTACTACAGCAAAATAGCCAGATGATGGAGCTGTTGAAAATCCAGACAGAAAAAGCGGTAAGCAGTGCAACTAATGTCCGCGAAACGAAAACCGTTACAGTAGTTCCCGATTTAACAAAAACTATTGGCAGTTTTGATGAAGGCGATTCTTTGGCTGCAAAATCGTGGCTAGGTCATGTAAGAAATTCGGCTGCTTTACACAACTGGTCGGATGCGATGTTATTACAAACCGTTCCAAACCACCTTATTGGGGCTGCAAGGTATTGGTACCAAGGGAAGATGTCTGAAATCAAATCATGGGCCGAATTTGAGGCAGCTTTTAGAAAAACATTTGTGCACGAAGAAAGGAAAAGTGACATGTGGAGAAAGATGCAAGAACGAATGCAACCGGTTAGATAAAACATTAGTACCTATTTCCATGAGAAAGTGGCTCTATGTAAAGCATGTGGACTTTCATTTTAAAGAAGTTAAAGAGCAGGTAGCTATTGGACTGCTTTCAGAAAAGTTATCCGATTTTGTACTAACAAGGAACCACTTAGACGAAGACGATCTTTTTCAAGACTTGATGAGACCAAACACCAGCTCGACAGAAGTTAAATGTTACAACTGTAATACGATTGGTCGTTTTAGAAACCAGTATCTGAATCCACCAAGACTTAGGGGTTCTTGTTACATTTGTGGAAGCTAAGACCACCAGAGGAGAACGTGTCCGCAGGTGAAGCTGGAGCCAGAGCCAGCTGCTAGCGCACCAGAATCAAACAGTTCAGCCATGTTGGTGGAAGACAACCTGATACTCCCAAAGACCTACAGGATCCCGGTAACGTTTCCAACTCTAGGGATAAATAGCAAAGCCATTATTGACACAGGTAGTCCTATTTCGATGATAAGGGAAGATATCGTACCATTAATGCACATGTCTGAAAGTACTTGTTTAGGAGAAAATTTAAGAGGAATCAATAATACAAGGTTAGACATTAAGGGATTGATTGAAACTGATTTTTTTTATTAATAATCAAGTATGTATCTCAAAATTTTATGTTGTAAATAAGGGTACAATATCTGATGAATAACTACTCGGTAGGGATTTTATATGTAACGCATGTATTCAAGAAATTACATTTTGTAATCAAGAAGTTAATATTAGCTACCATAGTGAACATTCTGATTTTTTAACCAATGAAGTATTACTGATTGATGTTTTTGATAGTCCAGAGGTAAAGTTAGATATTAATCCATCTCTTCCATTCCCGTTAGTAACTGAAACAAAAAACATATAGTAGTTATTTTAATGCATTAAGACCGGACAAACCAGAAACATTTCAAAATGCATCTTACTTTAAAAAGCGAACAACTATTTTATCTTTTGAGGAAAGAAATGCTTTAAATTTGATTATTAATGACTTATTAGAAAAGAGCTCTCCTTACTGTTCTGCAATTGTATTGACCGACAGGCGAATACCGATTATGTATTGATTATCGTACACTGAATAAAACTCTAATACGTGATCCATTTCCATTACCTTTAATCGACGACCACTTAGACAATTTAAAGAATAAGTGCATTTTCATGAAATTAGATTTACGTAACGCGTTTTTATCATGTTTCATTAGATGAACAGTGCATGAAATATACTTCCTTCGGCACAATATGAATTTTGCAAAATGCCTTTTGGTCTTAGTTCCAGTCCGTCCACATTAAGTAGATTTTTAAATGAAATTTTCAAAGATCCGATTAAAGACCGTAAAATTTTATTGTATTTAGACGACATTCTGATAGCGACAGTTACCATAGAGGAAAATTGGCAAATACTCAAAGTTGTTTTAGATCGATTGATGAAAAATTTATTGGAACTCCGGTTAGATAAGTGTTCATTTTTAATGGAACAAATTAACTTTTTAGGATACCATATTGAGAAACACGGGATTACTTTAAATGACGAAAATGTTGAAGCGATAAAAAAACTATCCTTTGCCTAGTAGCGCTAAGCAGGTACAAAGATTTTTGGGTCTTGCTAGTTATTTTAAGAAGTTTGTTCAAAATTTTTCATTGATAGCAAAACCTTTGTACAATTTATTAAGAAAAAATGCGAAATTTGAATTTAATGCAGGTCATGTAGTCTTTTGAAACGTTAAAGAATAAGCTCATTTCTAAACCCATTTTGGCGATTTATTCTGTAAATAATGAAACTGAATTGCATTGCGATGCCAGTAGTCTAGGTTTTAATTCTATTTTACTCCAAAAACAAGTAGACGGGAAGTTTCATCCAGTTTTTTATTATAGCAAAAGAACGACTGACGTGAAATCGAAATACCACAGTTACGAATTAGAAACTAGCTATTGTGAACTCTTTAAAACGATTTCATGTATATTTCCAAGAGATACCATTTAAAATTGTAACCGATTGCGATAGTTACCAATTAACTCTGAATAAGCGAGAAGTTGTACCAAAAATAATGCGATGGTGTTTATTGCTGCAAAATTATGATTATACTATAGAACACCGATCAAATACACGGATGCACCACGTAGACGCGTTGAGTAGGATTCATAATGTATTAATTCTTGACGGAAACACTTTAGAGCAAACTCTCGCATTAAAACAATTAACTGATGAAAGTATCCATAAAATAAAAGAAACTTTAGAAAACAAAGAGCACCCTCTTTATGAATTACGAAACGGGTTAGTGTATAGGAAGACAAAAGGTCATATTAAGTTTTGTGTACCAGAAAAAATGGAGTACAATATTATTCATACTTATCACAATGATATGGGTCACGGTGGGCTAGAGAAAGTGCTCGAGTTAATATCTCGCACATATTGGTTTCCGGATATGGAAAAGAAAATACGAAATTATATTGACAATTGCCTAAAATGTATTGAATTCAATCCTAAGTCAGGTCGACCAGAGTATACATAGTATTCCAAAAGGAAATTTGCCATTTGAGTGCGTGCATATCGATCATTACGGTCCATTACAACAGACAGGGTATAAAAACAAATATGTATTTGAAGTAATTGACGCATTTGCATTTTCTAAATTTGTTAGACTATTTCCGTGTAAGACAACGAACACTAATGAAGTTATCACATTTAACAACCTATTTTCAATCTTATAGCTGTCCAAAAATGATAATTTCATATCGAGGAGCATGTTTCACTTCTCAAGTTTTTTCAGATTTCATGAAAGAAAATGATATAAAACATACCTTAATAGCCAGTGGCGCTCCGTGAGCCAACGGGCAAATAGAAAGAATAAATCGGATGTTAACTCCTATTTTGGTCAAGACGACTGATACAGACCAAATTAGTTAGGATAAAGCATTAAGGTTGAATTCTGTATTAATAACACTATTAATAGGTCTACTAAAGAGACACCTGCTAAATTGGCATTTGGTAGTAACCAAATCGGTCAGATTAACGATAGTTTATGGCTTATATTAGAGTCATTAGAAGATGAACCAATCAATTTTGAAAAGACGAAGTTGCTCGTAATATTGTGAAAAATCAAGTAGCAAATCAAATCCATTATGACAAAAAGCATAAAGTGCCTTATTGTTACAAGGTAGGAGATCATGTTATGATCGCAAATGTTGATGTTACTGTCGGTGTTAACAAAAAACTAATCCCGAAATACAAAGGTCCATATATAATTGAAAAAGTTTTACCCAACGACAGATATGTTGTCACAGATATAATAGGTTTCCAGAACACTCAGATTCCATACGATGGTTTTGGATGCTTCTCGCCTTAAACCTTATGAACGTACCTAAAATGTTTAATCATTATCAGATCTTGTTCTTTTAGATTAGATTTACTTACCATGTTTGTATTATGTGTTTGAATATTTATATTGTTATTAATGTATTCACTTGTATTTTGTAGACATTAAGTAGCTAACCTAGTTTAATTATGTATTCAAAGTGTAACCTGAATTATATATTTTATCCTTATGTCTTATGTTTTATGCCTTATGTCTTATGTATTATGTTTATATGTTCTTATGGGGAAAAGCACCATGATCGGGACGATCAGGAGTAAGGTTGGCCGAGTTGTAGTAGCCGGGTTTGAAACTGCCGCCTGGTCGGGCCTGGTGGTGGCTTTAGACACTAGAACGGTAGTGCGCATGCGTAGCCACTGACGCGAACACGAAGCAGTTATGTTATGATTTCAATTAGTTGTGGTTACGTTTTTGTAAGTTTGCTAGGGCGCTTAAGAAGTTTTGCAGAATAAAAGCGTTTGAAGATAGAACGAAAGCCTTTAATTTGATCAAATTCACCATCCCACGGCGCTACAACTCCTACAAAAGAAAAGAAAATATTTCCCTATAAGCCAATTAGTAATCACACTATAGAAGCGGACGATGAAGCAAAACGTCTTGACTATTGTTTATGGATTGGAAGCATGGACAGAAATTTTCATAAGAAAATAATGTTTTTTGACGAATTCACATTTTCAACTAACGGAATACTTGCATCACAACATGCTAGATACGATACTGGAGTAATAGACCGATCAAAATAACTCATTTAGAGGGGAAAAAAAAGAAAATTGTTACCTGGACTTTCAGAAGTGAAAATAGTAAAGGGGCTTATAATAAACGAAAAAAATAATAAATGCGTGAGCGGCGGAGGGTTGATTTGGGGGGTTGAAAACGTATGAAAAATTATATCATTGGGATTTCTGGCGAAAGTTGACGTCAAACAAAAAAGTATCTAATACAAAAGTTGTAGATCATGCAAAAATCTACAACTTTTGTAGAGGTCATTTTTTAACATAACCTGAAAATTTCCGAGAAAAATGCAAAAACAGGTTTTTTTCTGATTTTTCGATCTTTATTTCTCATTTCCGCAAAAATAATTTAATTTTGACGAAACTTCGTGAAGGTATACCTTTCTCTGTCTTAAATAACCAAGTTTCCGAGATATTCATTTTTTCGGCCTGAAACACTTTTTTTCAAAGAAAAATTCTACATAAAAAAATCAGCGAACAGAGTTCTGCCGGTAATAATTTTTTTCGTTTTGACATACTTTTTGGTGAAATAAAAAAATTTGTAATCACAGTTCAAAAACATGCTCAAAAATGCAAAAAAATAAAAAATGAATGCAATGAATTTTTCAGTAATTGTTGATAATTTGTTTAAATTTAAAAAAAATCAAAAACTGATTACACCATTCAATTGTACGGAAAAATACAAAAAAAACTGTCGTCTCATTGTTTGACCCAAAACTATTTTTGTACAGTATTACTATAAACATAAGTCGAATAGTGAATAAATAAAATAAATAATTTTTTTTCCGTAGGACTTATTTTTTTTTTAGTTTGATGAATTCATAACTGCGTCCAAGATAAGGATGGGATAGCATTAGGATCTAGGAAACGGTAAGAGATATGGGGTGGCTCAGATTAGAAAAAAAGTAGTTTTTTTTATACCTAACAATATGCTGTTTAAAAAGTTTTAAAATTCCGGGTAGTTCCGGAGATATCCGGAAAAACCCGAAATTTTGCAAAATTTTTGCTGGCTTTATTTGAAAACGAATATTAAAATAAATTACATATTTACAATGCCACTTTTTTCGCTCTATACAATGGCATCAACATTTTTGCAATCCGACGTTTCGTCTTGTAATTGCTTCTAGCTTGTTTTAGCTATAATTTAAAATTTTTCCTGAATACGGCTCTGAACGATTTCAAAATATCTATTGGATGAAGTCATAACAGTATACAAGTCAATACCGCACAAAATATCCAACAATTTTTTACTGTTAACAATACTAATTAGAAATAATAAAATATTTCATAAATTCGTATTATTTTTTATTAGGTACAACTTTTTAAATTATGAATTAAAAAAAATTGTTGGATATTTTGTGCTGGATTGACTTTTATTCTGTCTCTCTCTCTGTCTCTCTGTATGTCTCTCTCTGTCCCTCTCCCTCTCTCCCTCTCCTCTCCAATAGATAGAGGTATTTTTAAAGCGTTCAGAGCCGTACTAATGAAAAATTTTTAATGCTAGAAACCTTTTTAAGCGATTACAATAGTAATATCATCTAATACAGAATTAAAAATGACTAGATTTTGTCATAAAAATAGCAGCGATATATTTAAAAAATTAAACTGATGATGGCCCCTCGAAGACGAAACGTCGGATTGCAAAAATGTTGACGCCATTGGATAGAGCGAAAAAAGTGGCAATGTAAATATGCAATTTATTTCAAATTCATTTTCAAATAAAGCCAGAAAAAAAGTTAAACGATTTTGCAAAATTTCGGATTTCGCGTCAACAGTAGACTTTGCAGTTAAAAAGTTTTGGGTCAAATAATGAGACACAGCTTTTTTAATTTTTTTTCCGTAGAATTGAATGGTGTAATCGGTGTAATTCGTTTTTGAATGTTTTTTAATTTAATTTATTATCAACAATTACTGAAAAATTCATTGCATTCATTTTTTATTTTTTGTGCATTTTTGAGCATGTTTTTGAACTGTTACTACAGATTTTTTATTTCACCAAAAAGTATGTCAAAACGAAAAAAATGATTATCGGCAGAACTCTGTGCGATGATTTTTTTAAGTAGATTTTTTCCCTGAAAAAAAAGTGTCGGGCCGAAAAAAATGAATATCAGAAACTTCTTGATTTTTTTATCTAAAAAAAATTGTGGTTATTTAAGACAGATAAAGGTATAATTTCACCAAGTTTCGTCAAAATTTAATTATTTTTGTGGGAATAAGAAATAAAAAACGAAAAATCAGAAAAAACCTGTTTTTCGCATTTTTCTCAGAAATTTTGAGGTGTTAAAAAGTGACCTCTACAAAAGTTGTAGATTTTTGTATGATCTGCAACTTTTGTATTAGATACTTTTTTGTTTGACGTCAACTTTCGCCAGAAATCCCAATGATACAATTTTTCATAAGTTTTCAACCCCCCAAATCAACCCTCCGCCGCCCCTGCTTACGCATTTATTTTTTTTTAGGTTTATTATAAGCCCTTTTACCATTTCCACTTATAAAAGTCCAGGTAACTATTTTTTTTTCTCCAAGAGTAATTTGGTTGGACTATAATGCCAATCCTCATTTTACAATATNCCCAAATCAACCCTCCGCCGCCCCTGCTTACGCATTTATTTTTTTTTAGGTTTATTATAAGCCCTTTTACCATTTCCACTTATAAAAGTCCAGGTAACTATTTTTTTTTCTCCAAGAGTAATTTGGTTGGACTATAATGCCAATCCTCATTTTACAATATCGTCCAGGCATCAATACTTTCAAAAAGTAAATGCTTGGTACGCACTATTTCATACCGTGGTATAATAGGGCCATATTTTTTAGAAAGCACTTACAATAGGAATAGTTACTTACATATGCTTGAAACTCATTTTAGTGATAAATTAGAATATTTACCTACCTTTGGATTATTTTAATTCATTTTATTTTCAACATGATGG
The DNA here is from genome assembly GCF_000390285.2 of Anoplophora glabripennis. NCBI lineage: Eukaryota > Metazoa > Arthropoda > Insecta > Coleoptera > Cerambycidae > Anoplophora > Anoplophora glabripennis. The sequence continues at coordinate 57,168 of NW_019418715.1, read as the reverse complement.
CTGTCAAGCGCATTCTTCGACTAATGTTGCACAGTGGTTAAGTGACAATTTTCCCAACAAGTGGATCGGACGATACGGTTCGATTCAGTGGCCACCGCGCAGCTCAGATTTAACAATTTTAGATTTTTATTTATGGGACAGTTAATCTGTCTCTACAAATTGTATACAGCAAGCATTTAGACAACATTGATATGTTAAAAGAGTGCTTTAGAGAATCTGTTCACTCAGTAACTTTACAAGAGATTAGAAGTTTCCAAGAACTTATTTATTGAATTGAAAAGTGCGAGTATTGTGTTGGAGGTGTATCTGAATAATTCTAAACTTTTAATAACAATTTTCTCAATTGTTAGTTATTAGTGTTAGTTATACTATAGTAAGATATACTCCGCGGTCGAAATTATAGAGAGTGATTCATCGCTAGCTCTTGGACTAGTAAGGAGGATGAGGCGTGCGGGGATCGAAAATCCATAGGCGTGTATACGTAAAAGGCAACAAGATGTAGAAAATATGGAAAAAATATAATAAAACATAACATCTATTATTTTTAGAGGTTTTATCGAGAAAACTTCAAAAATATTTTAGTAACATTTTGTTTTTAAATTTTAAGTGTTTTCTATAAAACGATGCCCTCTTGGGCATCGATAACCCACCACCACCCGGCTTACGCCGCCGCAAAATATTGTAATGTTTACTATTAATATATTTATTTAAGTAGGTACTTACATATTTTATAATAATTATCTCACGAATATTATCACTGTCACACTTTCACTTCACTGCCACATAATCACTTCACTATTAATATATTTAAATACTTACATATCACATTATTCACATTATATATTTCACATATCACTGTTGCTATCACTATCACTAGAATCATCTTCACCCAAATGAATAATGACTGGTTCTATGAACACTTCTACCGTTGTATCAAGATCCCACATACGTTGTTCCTCTTTCTGTGCATGTCCAATACACTTACACCATGTTTCAGCAGTGACGTGATTAATAGCATCCTGTAATAATAATTTCACGTCGTTTATTTTAAAGGTGGTGTTTTTTCGTGCGATTTCATTCTTTATTTGTGCCCAAACCAACTCAATTGGGTTTAATTCACAGTGGTATGGCGGTAAACGGAGTACACGAATTCCTCGATCTTTGGCCATCTCATCCACTACATACTTAATGTATTGACCTTTTTCTCTTGAGCATACTATTCCGATTCCGTTTCAAATATCGAAAATTCATGTCACGCATTATTCTTCTAAGAACCTTATCAGAGAAATTAGGAATATCCTCATCTTCAGCTATTGCAGCTTGAATTTTCTTTATCGTTGGTATTTCATTTCTAAAGAAAAATCCATGAATTTTCCTACGTATGGAGTATTTCACGTCAACGTCGACTTCTATTTTCTTCCTCCCTCGTGTTTCCACTTTTTTCTTCTTTGGATTCACTTCTACACTATTTTTTATGGCACGATAAACAGTAGCAACGGATACTTTTGTCAACGAACTACACATATCAACAGCTTCACTTACACTTGTATTAGAATTTCGCGACCGAATTCCTTTATACACGTTTTTTACCATTATTAATTCCGCATCGCATAGGTTAGGGCGTTTATGAGCAACAGACCGTTTGCTACAACCGGCACTTTGATCCATTTTAATTATTATTCCTACGTTTTAAAACGTCCCGATTGTATTTTTTTAATTTATAAATTTACTATAGTCACGGAATATGCAAACCCTCGCGCGCGCTTATAGTTTGACGTTTCTAACTACGGCTAACTCGAATTCTACGTACGTCCGTTTACACCCACTAAAAAGAGCATTTCCCTATCTGTAATAAGTGCGATAGACAGAGATAGGAAATAAATCGCGTTCAGTGTAACTCAGTCTATGTGTTATAGATCCTATCGATGTGCAAAGAGAGCGGTACATCATTTAAATTAAGCAAATAATATTGAACCGTTATAAAAATCATTTTAAGTTTTATACACTTTACGGTAATAGTGTTTCTATATTATGTATGAATCACTCTCTATAATTTCGACCGCGGAGTATAGTGTGCTTATATTTTCCTTAAGTGTGTGAATTGCTAAGTACAAACTAAGAAACAAATATAATTTATTAAGAAGGTTGGAAATATTTCCGTTGCTCATACACATTAAAACAATGGCATTAAATAAAAATTATTAAATAAACTTCTAAATTATATTTGATTGATGAGCAAAAGGCAGTTTGAATTTTATATTTACCGATTTTCTGATCAACATGTACAGGGTGGTTGATTTTCGATAGTTTTATAGGGTACAGCCAAAACGGTGATAGATACAAAAAATCTGATATCGATGTCCCGTCCTCTTTTTTTGAGTTTACTTCGCTGGTCCCAAAAGATCTTGGCTAACTTGATTAGTTTTAGATATACAGGGTTTTTTTGAAAAATGGCCCATTTACATTAACCTCTCTATCTCCGTTGTCATTCAATTTACAAGAAAAAAGTGTGCACATTATTTGTTCCATTTTTTATTAGGAAGCCATTGGCGTACTCAGATTTTTTACAAATCGCACAGTTTCTCCGATATTGCATAAACATAGGTTTTTTTAAATAGAACACCCTGTATTTGGCCATCCCGTTGAATAGCATTTTTTTTTACCTTTTCAGCTATATATAATAATAGATACTTTTTATTTGCCTAAATGAAGAAAAATGCAAAAATGTATAGATATAGATATTTTTTCAGTTGGCCATGTTATTTATTGTTATATTTAGTATTGGTCTCTTCGTTTTCTATTATTATTTTTATGTTAAGCACCTAACTTAGACTAAAAGATTAAAAAAAAAATAAATTAGATTATCCATTTATCTTTACTTAATAGGTTTAATTATAGGTACACTTATAACTATTATCTAAACATAAACTAAACAAAAATAACAACTATAAAATGAGAGAAACAACAATAAAACAAAAATGACATAACAAAGTCACAGCAAGTGCTCGAATTGTCGGCCATTTTCGTTGATACATAACTGACAACGTTTGGCAATGGAACGGGTCGCATTGTAAATGTGAATATTTGACACCCGCTGAATATAGTTTTCAAAATGTTCCCTTAGCTCCTCGACATTATTAGCTCTATACTTATAAATTTTGTCTTTAACATCCCCCCAAAAATAAAAGTCTATAGGGGTTAGGTCTGGTGACCTAGGCGGCCACCTGTTTGGTCCGTACGTACCGATCCAATTGTCCCCGAAATTATGATTTAATAATTCTCTAACTATGTGGGAATTATGTGGAGGCGCACCATCATGCTGAAAGAACATATTATATCGTTGAGCTAGTGACATATCGTCCAGCAGTTCAATAATATTTTCTTGTAAAATTCTCACATATCTCTGAGCGTTAAGGTTTTCATCGTACATTTCGTAAGCTAACACTCTATTGTGGAAGAGAGCTACCCATACATGAAAACCAAATCGCCCTTGTTGAATTCTGGCCACAGTTTGGTGAGGATTAACATCTGACCAATAACGCGCATTATGCCGGTTGAATATACCTTCGCTGCTTATAAAAGCCTCGTCGGTCCAAATAACATTTTGAAAAAAATTGGGGTATACATGAGTTTGCTGCAAAAACCATTGGCAGAAAATGATGCGTCTCTCTTCATCTCCTGGATGCAAATGGTGGACTTTTCTTATAGTATATGGTCGAAACTTGTGTTTTTTTAAAATTCTCAATGCTTTGAATTTACCAATTCCTATCGTTCTTTGAATTTCTCTGCTGGATACGTTGGGATTTGCGACAACAAAAGCTAAAGTATTGATTTCATCATCTTCTCTATTCTGTATATTATAAGATTTAGCTCTCGGTTTTTGAAAAGAACCAAACTCACACAAATTATCATAGAGTCGGCTAAAAATTCTCTTTTCTGGCTGATGACGCTCTGGGTATCTCTCCAAATATAAGTTTAAAGCTGTGTCACTATTTTTTTCACTTTCAATGTAACACTCTAACATTTGAACTTTGTGAAGATTTTCGTACACCATTTTTATACTTTTCAAAATTAAAACCAAGTAATAGACGTTTAACAAGCTTTCAATCAGTCAAAAATAAACTAACTGTCAATATTAAACAACAAAAGACGAATAAATAAATAACATGGCCAACTGAAAAAATATCTATATCTACATTTTTGCATTTTTCTTCATTTAGGCAAATAAAAAGTATCTATTATTATATATGGCTGAAAAGGTAAAAAAAAATGCTACTCAACGGGATGGCCAAATACAGGGTGTTCTATTTAAAAAAACCTATGTTTATGCAATATCGGAGAAACTGTGCGATTTGTAAAAAATCTGAGTACGCCAATGGCTTCCTAATAAAAAATAGAACAAATAATGTGCACACTTTTTTCTTCTAAATTGAATGACAACGGAGATAGAGAGGTTAATGTAAATGGGCCATTTTTCAAAAAAACCCTGTATATCTAAAACTAATCAAGTTAGCCAAGATCTTTTGGGACCAGCGAAATAAACTCAAAAAAAGAGGACGGGACATCGATATCAGATTTTTTGTATCTATCACCGTTTTGGCTGTACCGTATAAAACTATCGAAAATCAACCACCCTGTACATGCAGGATGAAAGTTCTCCATGCCAACCGCATTTTAAAGTCGAGCAAAAATTTTAATCAAGAATGCCTTTTTCTCCTAAAATAGTACAATAAAACATTTTTACTGCCTGTTTCTATCAAAGTAGGCCGATTCATACACAAATTGAAATTATAATATACATTTCAATTCTAAGCAATTTTAATATAACAATTTATGTATTGTTAAAAACAAAGGCAATTTATTCTTGGACGATATTTATATTACCGATTTTCTGATCACTCTGTACATGCAAGATGAAAGTTCTCCATGCCACCCGTATTTTAAAAACAAGAAAAAAATTTATCAACAATGCCTTTTTCTCGTAAAATGAAAAATAAAAATAAAAATGCTTTCCCTATAGCATGGACATACGGTAGATATTTATCCTATTGCAAGTAAAACAATTTCAAAAGTGTTTTATGTCGATGATCTATTGCCAGGTTTTGATAACATTAATGAATTACATGACATGTCGTCAAATAACTTTAATTTTGAAATCAGGACAATTTTCTATAAATAAATTAATCTCGAATAATAATAAATTATTTGTAAAATATTTGCAATTCACAACCAAATGTTGTACTAACATTGGCAAGGAAAATGAAACAGATACTTTACATTCTAGTTTGGATAGTTTAAGTTATACTGTAAGTGAAATTAATAACACTGCTGGGTGCAATTATTATAAAAGCAAAAATTTTACTTCAGAAGTTATGATTACAAAAAATTGATTGTGGTATTGAATTACCCACAGACGTTTTAAATTATTGGAAAACATTTTACAATCACTTACAGAATTCTTATCCTCAAGAAATCAAAGCTGAAACTTACAACAACAGCTTTAGTGGAGATAGATAGATAATACTTTAAAGTTATTTACAAATTATTCAAAATTTTCAAAACTACAACATCCAATTGTACGTGTCTTTATTATTTTTGTAATAAGTTTAGAATGTTACTTCTTAAAATAAATAACATATCACCATAAATGATGTTTTGGGAATATCATACAAATATTTCAGTCCAGTTTCAGATGCAAAAATTATACTTACCGAGTCAAATGATATAACAAAAAATACTAACTCAAAAGAAAGTTTTTTGCCTCTTGAACAATTTATATAATTATTGTCACTTATCCACGTTTTACACTAAGGTTTCCATTTATTTTGTCCAATTGAACTATATGTTGAGTGAATAATGTGAGGAATAATGTAACAAACTAATTTTACTGTTCAAAAATGCTTCCTAAGGGTGATGTAATTGCCTTGAAGCATTAGCTTATGTGGTATCTCTCAAATAAAATCAAATAAATAAATGAAGTTTTACAAAATTTGCTTTTTGTGTCGAATGCAGAATTGTTGTATCATTTATATTAAATTATGATTTTTTAAGTTCTTTTTTTCTGAGAGTAGGTATTTATTTATTGCAGATATTGTAGAAGTAACAAATCAACTACAAGAATTGGATATTACGGTCAAGTCAAAACAAATTAATTCATTAGAGAAAGTCAAGGAAGATGGTAAAAATAATAAAACAGAATTGATAGATCCAATAAAAAAATTGAAAAGCCTGAGAAAAAAATTGCGAGAAGTAGATGCTCTTCAAGAGAAGATAGAACGCGGACTCATTTCTAAACCTGAACAGGAGCAGTTAGCCAAAATTAAAAGAAAAAATGAAATATTGATGCAAATTCACATGTTAGAAAAACAATGTCAATAAGAAAAAAAACGGTGTGACAATTAAAAAAAAATAATCAAAATATTTGTTTCAAGAAAAGTATAAGAATTATAAATGTAAATTAGTTACTAATGTTTAATACATTTTATTTATAAAAGGTTGTTATTCTGTTCACATACAGGGTGGCCAAATGAAAACGAAACAGAGCCATTTTCAGGAACTGCGTCAAGATTGTAGAAAAACGCTCAGACCCGTCGATTTTAGATTAAAGGGAGACATTCTTTGTTGGTATTTTTGACTCCGCCACTTTCACCCCCAAGCAAGGGTAAGCATCACCCCAAAATATTTAAATGGCATTGGGGGTTGAGTAATATTTCTTTTGAAAGCTCTTACAATTCTCTTTACAACAGACTTTAAATTTTATAATTCCGCCCAATACTTATTAAGAATTTTGATTTTAAAGTTGAAACTTATGTACAAACAATTAGTAACGGTAAAAATGTCAGTCATTCGAGTTAAGTACGCCAATGGTATAAATTTAGTATTTCTTGCGTTACATTGGTTTTTGGCGATTTGTTATCACTTTCGTAAAAAAAAAACAATTGTAAAAAACAGAAATGAATGCTATACACACACAATGAACGTAAAATTAGTGGATTCCAAATTATTTTCTAGTATTATTTGGAAGCGTTGGTTGGTAGTTTATTTAATTGTGTTTTTGAAAATTAAACACTATGGTTTATTCCATTGCGGAAAGGGTAGATATCATTTCGCTTTACTTTATGAACAATAAATGTGCGAATAGAACAGCTCAGCTATTTAATGAACAACATCAAGATCGACATGTCAGGAGGAAGTATGTTCTAGAGTTAGTAAAAAAATTTCAAGAGACAGGGAACGTAGCCAATAAAAAACGAGAAATTGAAAAACCTATAGTTAATGAAGCTAGTGAAGTTGCAGTTTTGGGACAAGTTCATCTTGATCCTACATTAAGTACGAGGCAGCTGGCATCTGTGTCTGGGATCAATCGAACTAGCATACAAACCATTTTGAAGAAGAATAAATTCCATCCATACAAAATACATTTAGTCCAGGAACTTCATGAGGATGATTATGACCGCCGTTTGCAATTTTGCGAAATAATGAGTGAGCGAGCAGGGAACGATCCACAGTTCCTTTTTAACATCTGTTTTTCTGATGAATGCAGTTTTTTCTTGAACGGGACGGTAAATCGTCACAATTGCCGCTATTGGTCCGATTCAAACCCAAGAGTTTTTCACGAGGTGCATACACAGCAACCGGAAAAATTAAATGTATGGGCTGGAATTTTCGGTGACCGGCTGGTGGGTCCTTTTTTTCTACCTGGTAATTTGACTGGCCAAATGTATTTGCAATTACTGGAAGACGCTATTGACCCTGCCTTGACTGATATTATTGAAAATGTTCCAGAGTATGATGAAGATCATTTGATTTTTCAACAGGACGGTGCTCCTCGCATTATGCGTTAATTGTCCGTCAGTATTTGGACCAACGTTTTCTACGGAATTGGATTGGGAGAAGAGGCAGCATTCAGTGGCCTACACGATCACCGGATTTATCGCCCCTTGATTTGTTTTTGTGGGGATACCTAAAAAGTAAAATCTATAAAACACAGCTAGCGTCGTTGGAAGATTTGCGTCAAAGAATCTTCGACGAATACCGTCGAATTACTCTGGAAATGCTTCGGAATGTGCGCGAACGTTTCGAACAAAATCTTTATTCTTGTATGGAAGCGGGCGGTCATCAGTTTGAACATTTAATCAACTAAGTAGTAAGTAAGCACGTAAACATAATTTAAATTTTAAAATGTTAATTTTTTCAAAGTATTGGGCGGAATTATAAAATTTAAAGTCTGTTGTAAAGAGAATTGTAAGAGCTTTCAAAACAAATATTACTCAACCCCCAATGCCATTTAAATATTTTGGGGTGAAAGTGGCGGAGTCAAAAAGTTCCATTTCCATTTGGCCACTCTGTATTATTGCTACGATATAATTTAACTACAAATTATAGTTAAGATCATGTACATTGCATTCTAAGTTCAAATTGTTTATTTAGACTTGACAATTTGTACCAGGTTAATATTCTCCACTAGTTGAGTACCTAGCTACTAAGATTAGTTTAAGTTATTTCTTAGTGACAAAAATATTTTGCAACATCAACATTAAACTTTCCTCTGCCCTTTATATTATACCTAGGAAACCTTTTAAAATTTTTTTCTACTTTGGTGTGTGACCACTGTAAACTGGTTTCATTTTAACAGGTTTTATAAGTTATTTTATTTCCAATTATTCTATTCAAATATCCGAATAATCGGATTCTTTCTTTATAGCCAATAACTACATAACACCATAATATAGTCTTAGTGTTATGTAGTTATTGACACAGGCTACATAGTACATACATATGTGAAGGGTTGAACTATTAAGGGAAATACAATTTATTTTTATATTTTATCCTGGGACACAGACACAGACTGATAAAAAAAACAGTAACCCACACACTAAACGACCAAATTCATTTATACAGGGTGGGCCATTAGTGTGAGAAAGTACACTAACTCCCTTGTTACTTATAATACAGAAAAAAAGTTTATATAAAAGTTGTACAGAATCAAGAAACCTAAACTACAAAATTAATTTCAAACATACAGGGCGATGAGTAAAAACGGGACACGCCAAACATTACATTTTTTAAATGGAACACCCTGTATATTTTTAAACAGTTGGATTTCTGAGAAAATTCTATATATGGCAATATAGACAGTTTATCATTTTAGTGCGGGGTTGCCAAGTTATGTAGAAAATTCTTAGAATTTTGGAAAAAACATGACCTCGAAGAAGTTGTATTAACTTTCAACTACTAACACTTGGAGCAAAAATATTTGACAGAGTTATAGGCAAATGTTATACAAAGGCTCCTATATTAGCTAATATCGATATTTTATACAGGGCATTTTTTTATAAGACGATAATTTTTAGAAAGTTCAAACTTGATTTTCTAAAATTTTTCAAATGGAACACCCTATATTTTATTGTTTTATTTTATTCGCATATCACTCCACTTCAACTTTTATTAAGCATGTTCTATACCTAAAATCGTTAGTTTTTAAGATATGGCAACATTTCTGAAAATACTTAATTTTTATTATTTTCGGTCGCACGAGATGGCTTTGGAAAAAACTGTCACATTGTGTCAACTTGTC